>NC_056721.1:14740907-14749715 GCF_018831695.1 Puntigrus tetrazona | reverse complement strand
TATATATATATAGACCTTCTAAACTGTTTTTTAATGATTATTTCATGTCCTCTTTGCAATACATTTATTAAAACATACCATATTGTGCATAAACTAATCATAAATGTTTGCCTGTAACCTTTACAGTATGAAGGTAAACTCAGACTAGAGAGGCGTATATCAGCGCAACACTCATCTCTACACTGTAGACAGGAAGTAGATGTGGTGCATGCGGGCTCACACTATGGACATGTGGTTAGTGAAGAGCCAGGTGCATGTGTGAGTAGGTGCGAGCAAGAGACCTAGAGTCTGTAAAAGGCATATGACGTACACAAGATTACTGAGGGAGGCCAGAGTTAGCTGCTGTGGTTGCTGCTGCTGTTGTTGCTGCTGCTGAGGCTGTTGCTGGGATACGGATGGCTGCTGCTGTGGTTGTTGGGATACAGATGGCTGCTGCTGCTGTTGCCAAGTGGTCATGTTGCTTGGCAACAGTGCACCCGACGGCGTGAAGGCCTGGAGGGCTGTGAGATCTGCACTTGTTAGCTGGTACTCTGCATGAAAACAAAGACGCATATTCAATTACAGAGTTTACAAAAACACTGTTTTCAATTTAAAGACCCTGATTCCTAAAGTTGTGATAATGTGCGCAGGCCTGCAGAGTGATGGATGTCTTGGCTTTTCGCTATGATGTCACTCTCACCTGTGTTGTAGGCGGTTGGCATGGAGAATGGAGTCAGGAGGCTCGGCGTTGCCACGGAAACCACTGGTGTGGTAAGAGGCTGGGTCACTTGAGAGGCGCCTAACCGCTGAGCGTTCTGGAAAGCCAGAGGGAGAGGAAAAGAGAGAGATAACATAAGATGAGTGAGAAAAAGTGGACATGAACACCTCTGAATGACTTCAGAATGTATATGTATGCGTATCGACTAGGGGTGTAATGGCACACAAACATTAAATTATACTATCTCTATTTGTTGCTGAAATATATTTATGCACAAAGTGGCTGTCATAAATTGATTTATTTAAATACACATTACATAATGAAATGCTCATCTCTAGATTCTATATGTTATTTAAAATAAAGACTTTGTATATTAGACTTTAAATACAATTTCTCTAGAGAACTAACAAGCTATAGACACTGATGAGTCAACTTGCCTGAGGAAAATGAAATGCTACGTGACATTTTATACAAACTGATTACAAACACTGATTGAGCGATTACATGAGCCATGAAATGTTCATTCATGTTTCTTTTGCATTAAAACTAGTAATGTCGTAAAGAAGAAGGGATGACTGCGCTCTGTGCTGCCATTTAAACTGAGGTGTTTATACAGCGATCTGTCACGCCACATCAAAGAGCACCAAAACAGCATTTATTGTTTCAATTTCCTCCAACAAAAAGGACATAATTTGAAAGATGTTTTCTATCAGAAGTAACGATACATAAAACTGGATGTTTTCAATGTTTCAATGCAGTGGTTAAAACAATGCTGTTTTTATTCGGTACACGCAAACCGAAAGACCAAACCAGAAGAAAGTTTTCGATCTAAATATGTGTACGTTACACCCCTAGTATGAACCCAATCTTCAAATTACACACACTTCTGAAGATGAAACATTTTAGAACATTATTGAAAGCAATCACAATAATAGTAATACTCATTATAACTAACACAGTTCGTATGAACAATCACAGCTCCACAGGCCGTCTTTTTTAACTGCCCTTTAGATTAACATTGAAATAAATATCCTGAAACTCAATGATAAGGCCAGTCTGAAAGCGTTTTAGATCAAGATGCTGCTAAAAATAAAATAAAATTAAACATAATAAATAATAAAAAGAAATTAAATAAAATAAAGTGGTTGAAAATGTTGGCAGGGCAATTAAAATTTGACTTTTTCACCACACAAAAAAACCCCATTGTTGAGCCCAGCTCTCAATCATGCAAAAAAACCCCTAAACACTTCACTACCAAACACACAATAACAAAATGGGTAGAGTGTGTCTGCAGGGCAAACCAGTGTCATACATTTGCATTTAAAGCCCTCGGGCGCTTTGAGAGTCCTCTTGGTTCTACAAGGGCACTTTTTCAGTCGACAGACTCCCATGATTCAGCAGTCATTGGACATTGGTCTGCCCTGCTCATGCACACACTCACAGATCCAGATGCTGAGATGGCTGAAACACCCTCCCTTCCAGCCCCAAACTCAGATGTGCATGCACTACACTTAATGTGTCATTGGACAACAATCATTAGAGGAAAAGACATCAAGAAGTGAAAGAAGGTGGGAGAGAGACAGACAGACAAATTGATCTCTGGAGTGAGGGTTTCTGCTCTGCTGCGCTCCACATTTGATCTAGTGTGTCTGACTCATGTGAGATCAACCCATGCATATGTGTATTTCGCCTTGAGTGTGTGCATTCATTTAAAGCCGTACACAATAATCAGGCAGTCAGCCTGCAACTGAATAAACAGCACGCATTTATGTCCAATTCACTGACCACCAATTAGATCATATATGAAAACACCGTATTCTTCAGCACAAATAAATAAATATAATTCATTTTTTAACCAACCAAACTGTTGGTTAAAAAAAAAAAATAATAAGGTGAAGATGAAAAACCGTTCAATACACAACATCCATTCAACATTCATCAAACGTTGTGAAACCGCACAGCACGACAGTCAAAAGAATTGAGCTGTATTCACCTCACTCACCAACTCCAGCTCTTCATCTGTCTGCGAGGCCAGAAACAAATAGAAAACAGAGATTACAACTCCAACACACAAGCTCTGTTTTACACCTGGTTTCTTTTCCAGCTGATAAGAACACAGCTGCCAGTAACGTGTCTCCAGTGACCACTTCTGTTTGGATTTCAAGGAAATAGTCTCAGACTTTATAACTGTGTATACTACTCGCTTTAAATTCTATACTTAAAATTTTGAAAAAATTAAATGATAATAGAAAAATAATCACCCAATATATAATTTCCATACACATACTAGTCAACTTTTGAAGTGGATAAAAATTTTTCAAAGTTGTCATAAATCCTTAAACCAAAATGCTTTGATAAACGTTTTTTGATCCACTTCAAGATTTGATTACTGCATATACACACGTGTATGTATGGCATGTGTATGTATATGTATATATTTCTCTCTGTTTTACATTCCTCTTTACATAAAAGTGTTTTCTATTGTTTAAAACTGTCATTTTTATTTTTCATTTTATTTTTTAATGACTTAGGCTGGGTACACACCACAAGATATTTATGCTGATTTTGGGCTGACTTCTCCCATTCCGACAATCTTAGGTAATGTTCTTATAATCTTGGTGGTTGTAAAGATTATCTTATCAGGTTTTGTTTCTGTGGTGTGATGCGTGTTAAGAGTCACTGAATCTGCTCAGAAGAATGTCAGAGGCACCCCGATCACGAATCATAAATATTCAACATGTTTACAATCAGCCTGGTTACTAACTTTTTTCAAAACATCTTCCTTTGTGTTCGGCAGAAGAAATTCATACAGATTCTGAACTACTTGAGTGTGTAAATGATGACAGAATTTCATTTTTGAGGGAACTGTTACTTTAACTAGGGAGAATTACGCAGAAACCGATGTAATGTGATGTTTAATGCATTTCTTCTTGTTGATTTTAAAATAATATTTTAATGAAAATATAGTAATAATTTATTTTTCTTTCCTTTTAAAGCTGCTTGATACCACCAAAGTTTAAAACATCTGATCTACAATGAAGTAATATATTGTGGTGAAAAAATATAGTACTGGCAACTTGTGATCGGATCAATCCAGATGGATCTTAACACCAGGTGTAATTGGTCTCACTCACACACACACACACACACACACACACACACACACACACACACACACACTCTGAGAGCAGACAGACAGACAAATCAGCTCAGTGTATCTGACAGCTTTACTTCCCCCTCTCATGGTCCTCGTGAGAAATTCCTTTGTAGCATCACATTGAGTGCCTAGACCTACTCCCATCTCTAACATTAGCCTTCATAAGTCATAACATGGAACAGCTTTGAGAGTTCATAATGTTTGGCCCACTGAGGCTCCTGTAGAGTAATGTGGAAGTGCTCACCAGTTGCATGAGACCCTTGCTGCTCTGTGAAGTGATGACCCGAAGGTCCGGTTTACGACTGTTCACCATCTGAGGGCTGGATGGAGAGGGAGGTTTAGCCGTCACTACTTTTACCATGCTGCCGTTGGAGACTGAGAGTAGTCCTGGGGAGGCCCTGGCACTGACGTAACCATTGGCTATTGAAAGAGAACCAGGAAAAGACAGGAAAAGGTCAATAGAAAGCTGGTATATTTTTTTGAAATCTTAGTTTCTTTCTCATCGACCCCAGGAAACACCTTTGCATTTTTTTAACACAAAATTCAGATATACGAACTTAATCGTATTTTCTGTAATTTGTACTGATGGGAAAAACACAATAATTACCCACTAGGGAAAATAATCCTATTAGGGTCTCCCTCACCATGGCAGATGTGTTTTCTAACAGTTATTGCTGCAAACCAAATCCTCTGTTTTCTGGGATTACAACTCTATTATGTTGTAATTGGAGGATTAATAGTTACTTGTTTTTAGGCTGGAGAACCACATTCCTTTCAGGGAGGAAACGTATACACCAAAAGCATATGCACACAAGGAAGGGATCGGGGTATCTAACTGGAACAAGTTCATCCTGTTCTTCGACTTTCTTTCCAGCTTGGTTATTGAAATGTTTTTGCTCTATTTTGTTTATGACGTTGCAGCAAATGTAATGTTTGAACTGATCTGATAAGTAGTCAAACTCAAGGGCAGTGTTTCCAGAGGAAGGCAGAGTATGTTATGATCTGTGTTTCAGAGAATGGCTGAGAGAGAGAGAGACTAGGGACTTTCCCAATGTTTTCCCACATTCTGAAACTGAATAACACTATTCTCTCAGCACAACATAAACGTCACTTGCTAGTCCTAGGTAACACAGTGACGTCTCAGCTGAACAGAAATATCCTAAATATTTATACTACAAATATTTTTAGCAATGCTATTTTAACATGCGGCTGTAGGGGAGGGTTGGCTACAAGAGTTGGATGGCACTGGGTATATTTCTGGGTCATAATAGGGTGCTATCACAACATACAGCAACATTGTACAACATAAACTATTTACATTAAAAAATATATATATATTACAATCTATGTTAGCTAATCAAAGTGGGAACCAATTTTGATATAGGACTATAAGAATCGTCTTTTGGATTTTTGTCTCAATTTATGAAAAGATGTTATGTTTTATTATTATTATTATTATTATTATATACACATTACATTTATAAAGTTACCACATATATGCGTGCATAAAACATAAAAAAGGTAAGTCACAAGACAATTTATCAACAACAACAAACATTTTTGTTTTAAGTGCCCTATTATGCCATTTTTTAGGCTCCTAATATTGTTTTGGGAGTCACCTACAGTAGGTTCACATGCATGCTTGTTTTGTTTTCTCAAAATATGTGTTTAATATCCCCTCATTTTCCACTGATTCTCAAATTTTTTTAAAGCCGTTCATTCTCTCTAAACCCCTCCTTTCCATGAGCCTCCTGTGCTCTGATTGGTCAGATGGTCTAGTCTGATGTAATTGGTCTACCGTGTACATCAGTCAAGTTGTTTGTGGCCGGCCAACATACAACATAGTCAGAAATTATGTGTTACACCGTTACGTGTAGCCGTCACAGAAAAAGGATTAGACTTGCTTAGGCTGTATAGGGTCGATTCTTTAATTTGAAAGACAATAACTTTATTTAAAAACTTAGTTTTTTTGGATTTATAAGTTCGCAGATCGTTTAAATTTACATACAGCTACATTACACACTGGATGAAAGGCAATACTGGAAATGGCCTAATAGGGGCACTTTAGACAATCAGCTTTTTTTTGCTCAAAATTGTACACTTCCATTATTACCTTGCTTGGTCTTAATATTTATAACACCAAAGATACTGAATACAGTTTTGAAAGCTGTGCCAACCGAGCCCAGTCTCCCCCACTGCTTCTAAAATGTGCTATAAGCTGACGCTTTAAAAACTTAACTAAATTAATACACTAAATTTAAAAAGTGGAGGTGTTCAGTTTATGAATCATTTAAGAGCTTGAGAGACTGGAGAGACTTTTGCAGTTTGATATTTTATCCTATCTGAGCTCTGGTTACAGNNNGTGTGTGTGTGTGTGTGTGTGAGCAACAACCGCGTCAGCAGCTCTGAATGGAAAGAGATTGCAAAGGGAGCTGCAATTCCTTGGCAGCAGAGAAGAGACGTGCTCAGCTGTTCTCTGCCCCAGGAAACACAGCTTTAAGTTCAGTCTGGTTTTTAGTGGGGGGCTGGGACAGAAACATGTGTATAAACACACTATGAACTTGGGTCAGAAAGTATGCTGGTAAATATTGTGTGTGTGTGAGTGTGCTGTTTGTGTGAGTAAATAATTTTGAGTGTTGGTTGTAAGCCCTGGCCTCTACTAATCTCTGCTTCAAAAGGTCTGACTGCTTTTTTCTTTTAGTCTCTCTTGCTCTCTGTCCCTCTCTCTCGTGGGAATGGTAGGAATGTTGCATGACGTCAATGCTGACATTCCCAGAGCAACAGCTGAGAATGGAGGGAAGGGAGGGGCAACGGAGAGAGAGAGAGAGAGAGAGAGAGAGAGAGAGAGAGAGAGAGAGAGAATAAGACACAAGGAGTGGTAATGGACAGAGAAAGTCAGTTTGTTAAGAGCTTCTTAAAAGTTGCAGAAAAAGAAAAGGAAAAAATTATTCACTCTACATATACAAATAGCATTCCTGAATTTACTTAGTCAAATTATTGTATATACTTTAGCATTTTACATATATATACCAAATATATAAAAACATAAATAACATTTTGGAAGCAATTAATTGCTGGCCAGCATACACACACACATATACATATATAAATGTATGTATGCTAGGCAATAATAATGCTAATCTTCCAAAATAAAATTTGTGTACATAATACATTTGTTTGTACTGTGTATATTTATTATGTATATACATATTAATTATGTATGTATAAAATGTAAAACTGTTATGTTTTTATAAAATATTCTGTTTTATAAAATATAAATGATGTAAATATAAATATATACAATATTTTCTAAATATATACTGTATATGTGCGTCTTTATGTATAAATAATAAATGTACACAAAAAATTATGTACACAAAAACTTTTCTTTTGGATTGCGATTAATCATTGCCCATCGTTGTTACACATAAAGAAGCAGACTATTTTTTGCCAAAAATTACTGACAAAAAAAAGTATAATTTAATTCTTGGATAAATTTAGGTTTACATTTAATATTTCACATGACAAAACAGAAATTAGTTTCTAACTTTCCAAAAAAAAAAGACAAATGGCAATGGACATCTAAATAAGGCATATTCGTGGAACGTGCTAAATAATAAACACACAATCCCAAGAAATGGGAGGTGTTTTCCAGTGACTCCACAAGGGCCTTCAGCTTCTTCACTGATTAAATGTTCACATTATAAATGCTCACTTAAAATGTCCAAGAGACTCATGTGCTCTTTGAAGTTCAGAGGCAGGAGAACCTACAGCTGTCAGGGACTGTCAAGATTGGCTGGGAGGAGAGAAGAGAGTGTGGCAGAGGGGGAGGGGAGGGACGGAGCGTGCTGGTTTAAGCTGGGTATTCAGAATGTCAGTGAGTGAGATATGAAGAACAGCTGAGAGGGGAGGCGGATGGGAAGACAATTATGCAAGGGCACAGAAACAGAAAGGAAAACAGAAAAAAAAAACTAATAATAAAGTAAGAAAATGAAAGGACGCTGTAGGAAAAATGACGAGTGGTGTTGACCCATACTATTTATGTCACTCGTGCCTCATGGTCCCATGAGGGTGTTTACAGGCATGCTCGAAGAACACAGTGTGAGCTTCAGCTGTCACGGGGAAACAGGTGTGTGAGCATACGCTGGATGTGCGATAGCCTGATCGCTCACTTTCAGATTTTTGAGTCGGGACAACCTTCATAGAGCTGCTGTCACTCTGGTAATCACAGTCAGATCAGATCCGATCTTATCGGATGAGTTTGAAAACTCTCTCTCCACTCTGCAGGTCTTGAGCATGCCCTTCGATTTTAAGCAGTTTGACTCAGACTGATGCATTATTCAGGTGAAAATGAAGAGGTATTATCGGGCCCGTCTGGCTGGTAGGAGGAAAGACTTACCCACAGGGCTTGGGCACGCTCCGTTTGAATTGTTGAGGTCACCTCCCAAAAGAGCACCTGGAAAAAGAACAGAATAGCTTAAAGGAAGGCTAAAATTTTAAGTCTAGACTACAGACTCCAAATCTAGATCTAAAGTCAAACAAATCTGGAAGCAAACTAATGTTTTTGGAACAAATATAAGGAAATAACGTTGATCTCAGCTGAATTTGATCACAAAAGGTCAGCTAGAACAGACTACTGTTTACACCTGTCCGAACATGTGTCTTTTAGGAGAGGGGTCCAGAATTTTAAAGGGAAGGTGTCTTCTTTCATGACAATGAAGATTTATGAATGTGCCATACTGCGCATTTTTACGTCTCATATTTTATATTTTAGATGCATAGTGTATATTGTTTTTGTACAGTATATTGTATTATATATATTATATGCTACCGTTCAAAAATGTTTTTGGTTAGTAAAATGTTTTTTAATAAATTATTTATTTTAAATTAGCAACAGTAAAGACTTTTATTTCATGTAAATGTTGTTCTTTTGAACTTTCTATTCATTAAACAA
>NC_056721.1:14737452-14740846 GCF_018831695.1 Puntigrus tetrazona | reverse complement strand
AAAAAAAAAAATCTAAAATATATATACTGCACATACTATTACAAAATCACATATACACAGCCGTGCCTACATCCCTACCTTGTGCCAATAAAGCTTCTGTTCCATTCTAAAGTGATTCGATCAAGCACTTGCTTTTGTTCAAAGCTTTTTCTAGCAGAGATTTCATGCTACACGAGTCCGTAGTCCTCAAGGTTTTCAAGGATGCATCAGGACACATTAGCGTTTACACTACAAATGCGATATGTGTCCCTGACCACCTCCAAAGGAGCTTTGAGAGATCAAATCACAAAGAGATCCATTGAACCTTGTTTACAATTCTGATGTTGATACCAGGTGTAAAAAGGATGCTACAACTCAGCTGATATTGAATTACTGATTTGAAAACTTAATAAAATGAGCTGAAAAACACTACATGCTGGAGCAATGAATAAAATAAAAATTTTGCCAAACAAAGGTGATAATCATTTTTATGTTATGGCCGATAACTGATAAAAGACCTTTACTAAAATCCTGTTAATATTTTACATATATATATAATTTTTAGATTAAAGATGTTTATTAACTAATTACTAATGTTAACAAGTAGGATTCAAATCTAACTGAAATCTAATTATCTAATAAAAAAGTCAGTTTTTAAGTGGATTTAGGCATCACAAATTTGTAATGTAGAGTATGATTAAATATTATGTGCTTTCAGAATTACATCAGTTATTAGTTTTAATTATATGGTCCTTAGTAGATGTAAAAATAAAGTAAATTAGTAGCAATTATAAATCCAATATTAGCTGATATCAAATTTGTAATATCAGTTAGAAGCAATCATATTAAAAAAAAGATCATTACACTATGCAGCCACTCCATGGCAGAGAAGATGAAGGTTTGACAGTCATTTTTATGCATAAATCAGTGGTATGTCTCTGAAACAGCTGCTGGTAATCCGACACCCCCAGGGCAACATTATAAGCTCATGTACACAACATGAGTTACTATTTCGCCCTTCCTGCTTTGCTTACTGGTACTCAGCACCATTGATCTGCTCAGGATTTTACCTGCGCTGGCAGGTCTCTGTGGCAGGCCTGGAGACACCGTGTTCCTCTGCAGCTGCGGTTGCTGTGGTGACAGCAGGCGCGGGTCTGTGAGAGTGGAGGTGACGAAGGAAGTGGTGACGAGGCTGCTGGGATTGCTGAATGGCAGAGGGCTCTGACTGGACACCGGCACTGTGACTGGCATGGAGAAAGTGGGCGGTGGCACTGTGGACTGAGAAGCACAGGATAGAAAGGAAAATGGTTAGCAGGCTAAAACCGCCTGCACGTACATCCAGACATGGTCACACACCGGTTTTTAATAGCATGCAGTGACTTGTGCAAACATCCTCAAAGCAGAGCATGTGAAGCTACGAGGTGCAAAGTTAATTTTGTAAGACTTTTGTAAAACTGTTGACGTTTTAGTGGAAATTATCCAGCCTGGAAATGAAAGGAACAGGAAGTCTTCGCTTCATTTGCATCTGAATCATCCGGTGTTTAAGGTTTTATTTTAACACTTGTTTTGGAGACCAGGATTATACTGAATTTTAGTCTGCAACAGTTGTCCTTAAACCGGTAATACGGCTCTAGGGAATAACCCACGGTGCACAGTAGGCTCAGGTGTTTCAAACAAGGGGCATGTGGCCGTGACAACTCCTGAGTCAGCCAATCCTCGTTCTCAGGCTTTGCGAAGCACAATTAGCCAGCTTCAGCAATCAGTGTGGACTCAAACTGTCCAGATGCTCTGATGGAGACCCATTTTCCCATGATCCTTCAGCAAAACCAGGGCCTCTAAATTTAGAATGTGGGCCGCACTAGGCCTCCTGTGTTCTGAGTGGGACCCAGTTTGATAGAGTTAGTCTGGCTCTTCCTCTGTCCTTCTCCCGTTCTCCTCTAGCCTCTCTGTCTGAGCTTCAGCAGAAAAAAGTAGTTTGATGTATGCAGATTACAGACAATATATACGTTCTAAAGGCTGGATTACATAGCGATGCTATAGAAGAGGGGTTTTGTGTTTCCCAAAGAAACATTTGGTGAATAATGTTTTTTTTTTCTGTGAAAAAATTTTTTAAATAGCTATTTTTTACTAAAAAGATAATTTTGTGCTATGAACAGGATCTATGGATGTGAAAAGTTCTACAAGGAACTTAATAGATTTCAATAAGGAACCTTCAGTTTTAAGATTGTAAGAGTGGGGTTTTGACCTTTGATTGACCTTTGATCAGATTTTGGGCTTGCGCTCTCTGTAACAAATTGTTGTTTTCAAAGAAATGCCTTCTAACGAGAATATACCGAAGCCAAATCTCTTTTAAAAGAATATCCAGGTTAATCATATTCAAGCTATGGTTCTGGAGGGAGTAACCCATGTAGCATATGGGCCTTTAGACGAAACAGTACCTAAGTTCCAGCTCTGCACGCAGGCCAGGCAGGGTGAAGAGGGGGAAGGGTGGAGGAGAGGGAGGGGTCATTAGTGTGAGATGAGCAGCTGGTTTCAAATATGGAGCACCAAACACACCTCAGCTGAATACATACACCAAGACGGAAAAAAAATGGTTTCTAGCCTCCAATGTCTCAGCCAGAAAGCGCAATCTTACACTTCTGATGTGCCTTCAACAACTGAAGATAAATACAACAGACTCAAGATTATATCAGTCTAGACACACAGACAAGCGATAGACAACTGTGATAAGAATGACACTTGGTACTGAAAGAGAGACTGTGACGTTGAGGAAGAGCGTGACCAGTGAAGTGAGAAAGACTGACTGGTTTGGGAAACAAGTTGGCAAATCATAATCACATGAAGTGCCTTTGAACTGGAGTTCACGTTGCGAATTCAATAGATTTAAATGTAATTCAACACAATGCAATCACAAATTTTATATAATATTATAATATTTAATTAGCCAAGCAGAGTGATGAGCAAATTCTGAGCAAATTCTTGCTTACATTGTAAGCGAAAAAATTAAAAAATGTTTAAAAATTTAAAAAGGCAAAAGTATTTTTAGTGAGTGTTAGATATTGGAAATGCAATCTAGACATAAAATAGACAGAAATTAGTCGATTAAATATCTAATATCAACCGATATATAAACTACAATTAGTTTGAGTTTTTGAAATGTTTTTGAAAGAATGCTTAGCAAGCTTAGATTTATTTGATGAAAAATACAGAAAAACAGTATTGTAAAATAGTATTATTTTAACTGCTTTCTATTTGAATAAAATCTAATTTATCCATGTGACGACGAAGCTGAATTTTCAGCAAACAGTGCAGCATAATATTTTCATCGATCCCGATTATGTTTTAATGCATCCTTGCTAAATAAAAATATGAATTTATTTTTCAATTATCTTCAATCTTTCGAATGGTAGTGTAT
>NC_056721.1:14729825-14737445 GCF_018831695.1 Puntigrus tetrazona | reverse complement strand
TTTTTTTTTTTTTGCTAAAATAGTTTAGTTTAGTTAAAATTAAAAACTATTTCAAAATAAAAAGCTACTTTAAATTAGTATGTTTTGCAACTTTTGATTTTCTAAAAAAAGACGGGAAAAAAAAGATCTTTGCTCACAGCTTTATCCACTGAAATTATCACCACAGCCAAGTCAGACAGTTAGTGGTGAATATCTAAAAACTCATTACAAACTGATCATTTTCCGGCTTGTTAAGTAGAGCACGTAGTACACATGCTGCTGGGTGTCCCCAGTGAGAGGGATTAAGGTTTTAGCTTTGCTTCCTCGGGCACTCATGCTGGGATTATGTGGCAGAGAAAGAGAGAGGTGCTGGATGACTCTCTTTGTGCTCCGGCCCGTGAACGCAGCACTGGGCGGAGAGCAGGAGGGGGGACGAAGGAGAAGAAACCTGGCCCTTCATCAGGTGACGAAATGCTTTTTGGATGCAGCTACCGAGCAACGTCTAATTTCCAGTCCCATTAGCATTACAGAGGAAAGAGAACGCAACTTACTACACTAATCAGTCTTTGCTGCCCACATCCTGTTGAATCACGTTCACCGTGTAAATCATATCATACTCGGGCCCACGATACGTTGAGATAGCGAGCAGCACTTTCTTGTTTCTGTACCTCCTGAGAGGAGATTCCTCATGCAGGGCTCATGCATAAAGCATTCTTGACAGTGCCTTAATGAAAATTATCTTCACCGACGCCTGAATCGGGACCCAGATGAGTCAGAAGTCTATTCCTGGCAAACGCGAAACAAGCATCAGTCATCGCAGAACACAAGAAACAACAGCACGCAGAATCAAGACAGCTATAAATCACAGGCGCGTTTGAAAAAGTGGATTGTGAGGATCAAAGGGATGCGGCCCACACTCGCCCTCTCGCCCCCCGATAAGGAGAGGTCCTTGCCCAAGCACACGCATTCAGAGGGGATTGAGGGGTGGTGGGAGGGGAATGGGGTGAGAGATGGCTGCTAGGTGCTCTGTGAGTTGATTGCCGGGCCGGCAGCAGGCTGTGTGAGTTGGTTGGCGGGCCAAAAGCAGGCCTCTTCACACGGGTACTCACTGAAAGCCTATAGCTCTGCATCATTTTATCAAACTCCTCGTCTATCTTTTTGTACTTCTCCTCTGTGCGAGGCGTGAGGGAAAACGGCTCCTCGGGGTCTGGGCTCTCCGAATCCCGGTGCTCTTTCTTGTTCAGAGCCGGTTTATTTCCGACCAAGGACAGGAGAGAGAGACAGAGGGGAAGAAAGAGAAGGAGGGAGGTTAGAACGACAGGGTAAAAAGGAATACTCACTCCGTAGCGTTTGAAGAGGATGTCCAGCTCCTCGCTCTTGCGGTATTTATCCTCCTGTAACGGACTTTGGTCGATTGAATCGTCCCCGTCTGGCTCTGGACTGTTGCAACCGTTAAAGCCTTTCTTTCTCAACGTTTAAAGCATTTGGAATGGGAGAAGAAAAGGAGAAGAGCATATTTCACATTTAGAAACACAGATGTCAATTAGAGAAAAGCAGCACTGATTTGCTAAACCTACAGAGTAACGTGTGACACATAAACCAGAACCATTGTACATCAGCAAAATGTTTCATGAGGGAGTGAAGCGGCTAAATTCGATTTTACACCATGACTTGGAAAACGATGAAACTGCACAGCCCATAGACAACCGTGGGCTGGAAATAAGTTAGACGAGGCTGGAAAATAGAGGAACTCAGTTTATCGGTTTCAGCCTGAAAACAGCTTGAGTCTTTTTTGAGAAGATTTTCCAAACAAGATTTTCTCTAAGTAGCTTTGATGGGGGTATCGAGGCTGAATGGAAAACCGTTTTCAGCTCTGCCTTCTTCCTTCTCACAGAGGTCATAGTGACACGAAAAGTGTGCAAAGAAAATACAGCATAGAACAATGTAATCCAGATCAGCAATGCTAATTGGACATTTAGCACTTTAAAAATACTTTTTTTATTTTGATCCTAATGTTTGGGATCAGTAAGATTTAATGTTTTTAAAGACGTCTCTTATGACAAAATAGAATACAAATTATTACGATAAACAGCATTTATTTGAAATAGAACTCTTTTATAACATCATAAATGTCTTTAATGTCACGTTTGATCAGTTTAATGCAATCTTTACAGTATCAAAGTATTAATCCATTTAATAAAAACCTTCCTGAATCTTACTAATTCCAAACTTTTCAACTGTATTACCGTATATTATATTACAATATTATCAACTAACTAAAATGCAAGTGGAGAAGCCACCCTTCCACAAAAGGGTACACGATTAGAGGCTTTTTTGAGGCCACAAATAAAGCACTGAATTAAAATACTTAAAAATAGGGGTTGTTGTATGAGCATTAACAATCAGCCTTAGCAAGCAATGCTAATAATTTATAGATTTAGAGAACGATTTGATGAATGATAGAAAAAAAAAATACAAAGCAAGCATTTGATCTAGCTCGATTGTTCATACATAACACACTCTCTCTCTCTCTCTTTCTCGCTCGCACACACACACACACACAGTGAGGAGTGGGTCAGCTGATCAGCTTGTCTCTGAGTCGGCTCCATCTGTTCACCTGTCCCTGTATTTCTCTGCCTGCTGTCTCTCCTTTATGGGGCGGGTGCTTGTTTGTGTTGCCAAGGGAAGATTCCCCTGCAGAGCTCCGCTGCCTCTGACTGGCTAACCTCGTTCAGTAGCGCCCCTCCTCCTGCAACCGCCTTCCTTCCCTCCCCCCGTACGGCCCCTCTCTCTAGCTTCCCCTTCCTGTCTTTACACTATNTTGTGTCTCTTTTCTAATCCAGTAATGCTCTCATTCTTCCACGACTTAGCGAGCTGACTCATTTCTGTCCTCTATTCCCCTCCTCTCTCCATCCCATATCATCTTTTCAAACTCCCACTTCCTATGTGGGATGGAAGCAAACATTTGAGAGGGACCGAATAAAAGTTGAAGAATCTGCAATTGAAAAAGACACACTGATCTAAAAACGATGTGTCCATGGTGGTTTATGGCCTTAAAACGTACAAATAAGTCTCTCTCGAGTGTGTGCTGATGTCCAATGCAGGCAGACTGTAATGTCACCTTCCATTTGCAGTGTGTAAAGCGGAGAAGGCTGCAACCCCCCCGGCCATCCCTTGAGAACGCGCTTAAAGCCTCGGCTTCGCTGCAGCCTGCCGGCTTACACAGACGATAGCGTCCAGATACACCCATCTGACAGATTAGCGGCCCCTCTGAACCCTCCACTCCTCCTCCTCTTCATCCCTCCATCTCAATTCCTCCTTTAAAGGCAGCGTGTCTGCCATTATCAGGCGAGTCTGACTATAACTCATACATGAGGCTAATGGAGTCATTTTAGCAGCTGATCTGGGCTGATAGCCCACGGCTCAGCCCACTGTGGAGGCGGATCTGAGAGAATAAGCTGAAGTACATCATCTCGATATCGAAGAGGGCTTAGCCGATGTCCAGCACACACAGATTTCTCAGCTCTTGCAGACAGAGGTTAAGAGTTCACAGTCGTTTCATCTCGACCATCTAACGCCAACGGTCACACTTAAAAAGAACTGGTGCTATCAGGCACGTCAAAAGTGCTGGTGTCGACTTTGATGTCAAGTCGATACTCAAATTAAATTCAGTTCCTTCTGTAGTATTGGTACTATAGGCCACTCAATTTCATACTTAAACACTGTCTGGTGACAGGTGGTTACCCCTGAATGCTCATAAATGTGCACTTCCTGGTCAAAATGCCAGCTTGGCATGGCATCAATGTAAACACAGCAGGTTTCATCCACTTTCTGTCATGTCATTTCTAAGAATTAAACTATAACGCTGATAATAAAGAGAAAACCACTTACTGTGCTTTCTTTGTTTCATCACTGTTTGTTTGTTTGAATAATTACTTAATTTTAAAACTTTTAATTAATTCAAACTTTTTAATTTAATTTACTGACAAATATAGAAATGCTACATTAAATTTTTTTATTAATTTGGTAATATTTATTGTAATAATAATAACATTATGGGTTTTTTTTTTTAACAAAGAACACAAAGAATTGTGAAACCTCACTGGTAATAATAATCAATATGAAAAACTTTTAACTCAATATCAACATTCATAACAACATTCATTAGAGATCCGCAGGCCCTATAAAACTTTCTTAGGAAATACAGATATATGTGAATACTAGTGATTCAGCCGATTAGTACTAATTAGCATTATAATATGTAATTTAATATGAATTCTGTTTTATCTCTTGCCAGCCCTGCACTCCTAAACATAGCAGAAATATAATTTACTTGTTTAACCACATGAAACAAATTTTGCAACAGCAAAAAGTTCACCAAAAAATGAAAACTGTCATTGTTTTCTATCATGTCATGTCATTTCAGATCTGTATGCTTTCATTTTTTCAGGGACACACAGCTCTTTCTGAAAAGACAGTCTGGACCTTGTCTGTCAAGTTGCAAAGAGGGCTTGAGAAAACTCAGTAATATGCAATCATGTGACACTGAAATAAATTCAGTATTTGTTAAAAATCCTTGCCTCTTTCTGCATGTTATCCTTTATTCTGCATTCATAAAACTTACAAGTTGGTTGTATGGACTACTTTAGTAGTGCTTTATTTGAGGTTGATGCACATGATCATTGACTGACAGTGAAAAGCAAAATGTATTTTTGTTCTTCGAAAAATTTCATATAAGTTCAAAACAACAAAAGGGAGAATAAATGATGACAGATTTTTAATTTTTGAGTAAACCGTCCCTTTAAGTATAAACAAAGTCAGCAAATCAGCACTTGATTTGATCTAGCTGGATTTGACTGGATAGTAAAAAATGGATTATGAAAATATTAATACTATTATTTTTTCCACCCACATGACCTTTGTTATATCAGCACAACAAACATTGTTTCATAAGCAAAGAAAGTTATTTCATTTTGATCAAAGATTATCATATTTTTCATTAGAAAGCTGAGAATAGATGAATCACACCAGCCATTTATAAAGGAAATTTAAAAAAAATATATATATATTTCATATTTTTAAGTCCCCACGGCCTGTTCATCTGAGCTGCTTATGAAAAAGGGCAAAGCCTTGTGTTTTTCTTCTTACCACCTCCCTTCAATCCCAACTGATATCTACAGGATCTTCATCCTTAAACACCCACTCTTCATCTCTCTGTCTCTTTCATTCTCCACCTCCCGCTCTCTGTCTCTTTCTCCCTCTCTCTGTCTCTCTCCTGATTGGGATCTGCAGTCAAGCANCACACACACACACACACACACACACACACACACACACACACACACACACACACACACTAGGCACGTGCAACACGAGGCGAGCGAGATGAGAGCAAAAAGAGAGAGATGTAGCAAGAGAGAAAAAGAGAGGCAGTGTGCATACATATGCGTCTGTTCAGTCATGCGTCAGTGTGAAAGCATGCCTGCCTGAATATGTGTGCGTGTGTACAGTGAGATGTAGGGTGAATGAGGGTTTTTCTCTGGGTGATTGTAAGCCACTTCATCATTTATAAACAGTGAATCTCCCTTACTTCATTTAAATCGTCTCGTTTTGCCTGTCTGTCTGTTTCTGTTCGGTCTATGAAAGTTAAATAACAGGTAAAACAGAGAAGACATAAACATGAGCCACAGAAAGGGCCTTCTGAACGGTACAGCCCCCAAAAACATCAGGCCAAACACTGGGAACTCTGCACCAGGTCTGCCTCTACTGTCACTCTGCCTCTCAATATTACATGAGACAGCCTTCAGCCTTTACGCACACAAAGCAGCCCAGTCAGGCTTGAGCTGATGTGGCCCACAGCGGCCTAACGCCCTCACCACAGTGCATGCACGCATACATACACACACACACACACATTCACTCACTCACTAACTCACTCTCTTAAGAGATTTCTGCAGCTGCAACCAACAGGAAACATGCACCTGTACCATTGGGGGCTTCTGCAAAAGAGTCATCAGTTTCTCAACATCACACACTCTACATAAGTATTCTCTCTCTGATGACTGCCTTTGAAACTGCATGGAATGACCACCTTACGTTGAAATAAACACTGCTTTTTTTGTACACACACACACACACACATTTGGTGTCTTAAAGGAACAGTTCAACCGAAAATTACAATTCAATATTTACCTACTATTATGTAATTCCTATAGTATTCCTATAGTATTTGTTCATAGTTTACAGTAAACAAGTTTATAGCAATAAAAAAAAATTGGACAAAAAAGGGCTAAATTTGTTCACGTGACTTGTGCACTACATTTCAGATCAGATAAAACACTTAAATATAAAAAAACTGCTGTTCACTGATGACCTTTCCTTCTAGTAAGCCCAAGAACCAAAGCAACCAAATAATTGAAGTGAGTACCTGTTCCATCAAACTTGGAAACAAGTCATTATTTTGTACTGGTTCGTTTCAATTCAATGCATGATCAAGTTGCACTGAATGATTCATTATGGAAAACATCTGAATTAAAGTGCATCAAGTCATCAACATCAACAACAAAACATGAGTTTAGAATACTATGAGAGTGAGAGAACAATGACAGAATTTTTTTACTTTTGGGTGAACTCTCTTTAATTTGGGCAGCATTTCAGCTATACTATTTGAGACACTTCTTAACTCTAATATGTTATTTTTTTTGTCAGTAAAAGACCTAAATATCAGTGATTCCAAAAAAATTTAATTTTCATGTGAAGAATTTTGAATTCATTTATTTCAACGAAACACTTGCTCTTGTTCACAAGTTGCACTGAATTATTCATTATGAAATAATATGAATTTTTTTATTCAGGCAGCATTCAAACTATACTATCTGCAACACTCTTTAACTCTTCTGCTGAGGTTATATGATAGTTTTGTGTGAGTAAAATACCTCAACTTAAGTGGTTATTCATTCATAATCTTTCTTTCCGATAAGCTGGCAAATCAAAAATCCAATTCATAAATTGAGATCCAAAATTGCTTCATCCAGTTCATAAATTTCACTGAACTGCAGTACACCTTATGGGAAACAGCTGCTTTGGATAAATAAAGATATGAAACCTATAGAACTTTCATTTTTGAGTGAACAATTTTTTTAATTCATGCGGCGTTATACTGTCTGAGACACTCTTCCACTGCTGCTGTTCTCTCCATGTTAATGTTACGAGCCTTAGAACAACATGCNGTGTGTGTTTGTGTGTAAGCCACTTTTTTCTCTCTGGCCAAAGGCAGGAGGTGGTAGAGGGTGCAGCTGTCCCTACCTCTCCTGTCCCACCATCGTCCAGGCAGTTAGCCAGAGCGTATAGAGATCCACCAGCCTCTGAACCACCCTCTCTTGACGTGCACACACACTCTCTCACACATGCGGCCGGCCTCCCTATGGGTGAGTGTTTAGCTATGCAAAAGCCTTGCCATTTCTTGAAGAAATTGCAATGTTGTTGATTTATGTTGTCACCAGGTTATAACCAAGGTATTTTGGTCACGGTAACAAGATAATACTACTAAGAACATTATAGTTTTATGTTGATTAAGTCAAATTAGATTGGTTTTATCATGGTATATAATGAAAGTTCACTATTTAATGAAGTGACAAATTT
>NC_056721.1:14725903-14729697 GCF_018831695.1 Puntigrus tetrazona | reverse complement strand
CACCAAAGACAGGAAAGAAAGAAAATGAAGAGAATGAGCAAACAAATAAAGGACAAATGAGACCAACAAACAAACTAAAAAAACTTCCTGCCACCTGAAATTGAGGGGATTCATGGTGGGCTTGTATTTCTGTGTTACCTCGATGATGTCTGCGTTGGTCCTGCTTTCGTGCGGCTCATTGTACTCGGTGTATTTGAGGAGCACTTTGTCCATGTCGGTGCTGGCATACTGGAAGAGCTTGTTTGAGTGATTGAAAATAATGAGGGCAATCTCGCAGTCACACAACACACTGAGCTCATAAGCTTTCTTCATCAGACCAAACTTCCGTTTGGTGAAGGTCACCTGTGGATACAGAGAGAAAGACTGGGTTAGACAGGGTGAAAAAAAGGATGATTGAGATGAAGGATGAGAACGGAAAGTTTAAAAAAAGGTAGTACACTTATAGTCCACCTAAAACAACCAATTTATGTTGTTTCAAACCAGTATGGCTTTTTTCATCTGTGAAACTCAAAAAAATATATACTGAAGAACCTATTTCATTTTAAATTGGAGATTCAAGTTTCAAAAAGCATGTAAAAGCATCATTACTGTATCATGAACATGGTCTTCTAAATAACTAAATAAGATATTCAAAGGGATATACTGAATTTAGGAAATTATTCACTGAAAATCTTGATGTGCTCTAGGTGAGAGAAGAACTGATGTGTGATCCATCAACAAATCAATTTTTGGATTTTCAAAATGAGTCAGATAAACCATATCCACAATTCAGACTTATTTAATATTCCAAAAAAAAAATTTACTGTCTGGGAAGTCATAAATGCAAATATGGCTGTTAAACATGCCAGTAAAAATGGCATTTAATATTTAATATCATTAAAAATAAAAAAGAAAATGTCTAGGTTAAACAGGGATGAGTGAAGAGATGAGAACTGAGTGCTAGATCTCATGCAATTTTGCTTCTTAGGTAAATTTTGTAGTTGCTATACAACGTTGGTCAAAATTTGAACTTACTACTGATATTTCTATTTCTATGGTGCTTTTGTGTTGTTTTCAAAGCATGAAAGCTCCTGTCACTGTTCATTGTGATAGCAAGAGCAAAATTAACCAACTCCATTCTTCAAAATATATTTTTTGTAACTTAACAGTAGACAGGTCTGGAAAACCAAGTCTGGAAAGATCTGGAACGAAATAAAGCTGAAAAAATAAAGACAGGATTTTTAAAGTGTTTCGTGAATCAGTCCAATAGGAATTTTTGCAGTGCACAGAGGTTGACTCAGGATTAGCCACCGAAGAGCCGGTTTTTACTTTCTCAGAGCTGACCAAACAGCTTTCTACCGCTTTCTTGCTCTCTTCTAGCAAAAGTGCCACCTCTAGACAAAGTTTTTCTGCTCAAACCCAAGACTCCTTAACCTTAAGAGCTCGACAGTGTTAGCAGACAGTGATTGCATCTCTGTAAATAAAAGCCCTTTTCCATTAGGTGAAAGAATCTCCTCCACCTCAACAATCAGAGAGCTGATGTTCCATCTCTCCACACCAGCACCAGGATAAACACCAGCAACATAATTGCCATCGAAAATAGAAATCGCAGGTAACCAATGGCAACAGGAGAACACAACTTTATCATTGTGAAGAATGTTGAGAGGCAGCGACCTGACTTCTTTCCGCTCCTCTCTCGATCCAATTAACCTCAGGGCCGAATGCTTACCTACTGACCTTTACTGCACACGCGGACTCTAGCTCGCTCTCTCACCTGCTGCCGTCTGTCAGTTCTGGATACCTCTGTTCTTCTACACCTCTCCTATATACTCGCCTCTATGCTGGAGTTTGGTAATTAAAAGGCACATTTTATTGCAGCAAGGACTGTAGTTCATGTCCTTTTCTCGCACTCTTTAATTCCTTAATTGCTCAAATACCTGTTACAGCACAGGAAGGTCGATAGGACAAGATGTGGAAGGCAGAATCATTTTCCGGAAGAAATCTCAATTAAAAGTGATATTTAGTACAAAATAAGGCCTAATCTGGGTCAGACAAACTACAAGACTTTTTTGTAACTTTGTTAAAAATATGATTAGTCAGGCACACCTGAGGGAGACAGAGTGTGCTGACACAGCGAAGCAGGCTAAGGTTGAGTATGCACACCTGCTCCGGTCAGAGTTACTACACCTATCAGCACAACTGTGACCAGAAAAACATTTCCCACACATTCTAACCAACATGGATGGAAAGAATGCACACTAGTGAGTAGAACTTCTAACTCCAAACTAAACAATGGATTACTTTAAAGGGTTAGGTTAGGCTACTCCACCCCAAAATGAAAATTTTGTCATTAATCACTCACCCCCATGTCGTTCCAAACCCGTAAAAGCTTTGTTTATCCTCAGAACACAATTTAAGATATTTTGGATGGTGACGGTCCAATTGACTTCCAAACAGTTTGCACTGTGAAAGTGCAAAAAAAGTAGCCATCAGTGGTTCAACCATAACATTATGAAGCGATGTGAATAGTTTTTGTAAGGAAAGCAAACAAATGCAGCAACAGAAAGATACACTGTTTGTACAAATCAAACTGTGCAAAAAGTATTACAATGCCATCACAATGTTATGCTTGAACCACTGATGGCAGACAGAGCATTCCGACAACGTCTTTCATACTTTTCCGCACCTTCACAGTGAAGATTGTTTTGTTGTTTTGAAGACGAACAAATCTTACGGATTTGGAAAGACATGGGGATTAGTGATTTACAACAAAATAAAAAAATTTGCCATGGACCCTAAGCTACCAAAAGGATACTGTTATGAAGTTTGTGATTTAATGAGTTTTATATGATGGGGTTAACTGTTGGAACATGGGAAGCAGAGAGAACAGAAATTAAGCTTCAGGTGAATACAAACCAGCAAAAATCTAAACAAAACAATTAGCAAAACTGAAACCAAACTTACATTTTCATGACTTTAGGAATTTCACAATTAAATACCACTAAAATACCACATATTAATTTAAGGTTATGACAAGTTAAGGGTGTGTTTACACTTGTCATGTTTGATTTGTAACTCTGGCACGACTGGCCTGTACATTTGAGTACATGCGAATGCTACCATCTAAACCAAAAACAGGATGTATAATATTCTGAACTAGTGCTAAAACTTAAAGAAAGTAAAGGTAACTGTTATATGTAAAAATGAATGAAAACTTAACACAATCCTGCTGCATCAGTTGAGCCAGAAATTGAAAAACCTCACCACTCAAACAAACAGCGATGCCTTGAAAGAACTAGTGTTTATACCCTAAGGGAAGACAAGCTATGAGTAGTTAACGTGAGGTGTCTCTTCTTATTAAAGGGAATAGGAAAAACTACTTGCACACTTTAAAATCCACACTTAAACAATAAATCAACTGAAATCTTGCATTGGAGAAGATTTGATTTTGCCTCACACTGTTTGCCTTGAACAAGATATCTAAATCACAGATGCAACGTAAGGCAACTCACAAAAGTCCGAACGAATAAAAAAGATTTCTGTTAAAATCGCAATAATATCTTTGAGGCCCTCCTGAGTGTTTTCAGTTACGCATTTACAGCTGAAAAGAAGTCTCTTATGTTAAACTAAAAATACTGCTACCGTAGACAGTCAGGCTTCGCACTCACCTGTCTGTTACGCTCATCTGTGATTCGTTGAATCTGGATCTTTTTCCTCCCCATGGCTGCTGTGATTGGCCGAGCAGGGGTGGGGGCAAGGTTGGGGGTGGTGAGGTCAGAGGTCAGAATTTCTCGAGGCAGTTACGGGAGCACAAA
>NC_056721.1:14723768-14725897 GCF_018831695.1 Puntigrus tetrazona | reverse complement strand
TGTGTGTGTGTGTGAGAGAGTCTCTCTCTCTCTCCGTATGCCACCTGTCTGAGGCAGCTGGGCTCACCCGTCTTCCTCCACTGATATAAAAAAGGAAGGAGGGAAGGAAGAAAGAAAGTATGTGGCCTCCTGGTAGGGCCTTCAGATCATTGTCTGCTCAGGGTGCATGTCATCCGACAGGTGTCTTTTCTGATATCCAAACCCCCCTGGAAAAATCTGCTGATGAAGATGAAGATGGTCTTGTGATGAATTCTGTGAAAGAAAAGAGTGACCAGAACTTAACATTTTAAATACATTAAACATTTTTTTAAACATGCTGGTCAACATTAGAGCAGTTTTATGTTTTTGAAAGAAGTATATTATGCTTACCAAGGCTGCATTTATTTTTAATTAATATCGCAGTAAATTTTTTTAAATATTTGTACAATTTAAAAAAACTGTTTCCTAATTTAATATGCTTTCAATTGTAATTTATTTCTGTGATGACTAAGCTGAATTTTCATCAGTNAATGTTGCAAACAGTTCTGGATATATTTTGTGTAAAAGTTGCGTAAATTATTATGATTTTTTTTAAAGAACAGCATTTATTTTAAATTTGATTTCTTTCATAACTGTAAATAATATCTTAGCGGTCACTTTTGTTCAATCAATGTATCCTTGCTGAATAAAAACATTTATTTTAATATTTTTTTAATATCTTACTGACCCCAAATTGTGACCAATGGTGTACATCAACATTTGCAATATGTTTACGCAATTAATTGTATTAATTTAACAGCCCAACAAACTACAACAGAATAGCATGCTCTGCTACCTACTTCTGTCATTTAAAGAGGAAAAAAACTTGATAAAATTATTCTTAATCATTCTTCTCAATAATTTGGAACACAAAGCTTCTACCAGTGAGCTTGTCAAATAATCCGCGGCCTGTGATTATTGTGTCACCTACTCACTCAACCCTATATTTATGCAAATGAAGGTTGAATTTCAAGCCACCAAAGTTTAGGGTTCCCACACTTTTCTTGTCAGTAAATTTCCATTATTTTTCCAGGATTTTTACAAATCCATTTATAATGATCAGACTCACAATTAGTCATTTCTAGTAACTCAAATAATTCAAACCTCATAATGAACTAAAATAACAATTTCCATGATTATTTTTAAGATATTGTCAATTTATGTTTCAAGCATGGAATTCACACAGATTTTCTGATATTGCTAGGCTTGAGGAACATAATGGGATCCCTTAAACTTGTAAAAAAAAAACGCTGCCAGGACAGAATAAACAAACCTCACCTCCACTATAACTAGATTTCCCCTAAACAACACATTGCATGACATCCACATACAGCTGGGCAGAGACCCTTTCTGCAGCCTGACAGAGCCTGATTATATGTTCTCGTTCACAAACCGCTGACGCTGATGTCGCTTACAGACCTAAAGCATCTACACCTGCAGGGAAACACCTGCTGAAGTGTCTCTGTGCTTGAGTGTGTCATCCAGCAGCACTCACAGTCTTCTCTCACTAACAAGTCTCCCTTTTAGCTGTTTAGTCGACGTGGATATTTTAGCCGCGTTTGAAGGTTAAGTGAATTTTTCACTTTATAATAATAATAATAAATAAAAAAAGCCGCGTTGCAACAAACAGTGAGAACAGATGCCTGGGAGCGAGATGGCACAAGTTTGTGTGTGTGCGTATGAATGAACGGCTGCATGAATGGATTTACTGCAGCCTAAGAATTGTCATATGGGCCAGGATAATTTTAAAACATGCTATTATTATCTCTGCCTTCGATTAAAAAACAACTAAGGGCTTAAAACAGAATTCTATATATACATCCAGACTGTACACACTGACGCTCACACATCCCCAAATGACTGCTGACACAAGCAGACTCCCTGATCAGGGAAGCCTGCAAACTTCCTCATTTCCTCTTTTTGGGTCAAAGTGCATATGCTTAAGTGAGTCTGACCAACTCGAATTACAAGTTCTTATTTCCTTGCAATAAAAAGCCCAAATTTTGCCCTTCAAGTCTCGACTTGACATGAATTCTAGGGCCTCTTGGTGAAAGCGCACAAATAATAAGCATACTTCATAGTTATTGTTGAGTAGAACCATATTAAAGAGA
>NC_056721.1:14722564-14723668 GCF_018831695.1 Puntigrus tetrazona | reverse complement strand
TATATAATAGTGTGTGTGTGTGTGTGTGTATACTTGTTAGAGTGAAATTTTCTTAGCATTTAGTTCAATGAAAGCGTTGTATTATATACCATATCATATCACCATATAATATATTGACTGAATTCTGTGATCATTTCAGACCGGCACTCTTACAGAGGAGGGTCTAGATGTGTGGGGCGTGATGGAAGTGAGTGGAGCAGTATTTAGTGAGTTGGTCCCTGACCCTCTTTTTCTCCCTCCTGGACTGATGCTCTCTGCACTTGCCTCCTGCCATTGTTTGGCTTTGCTGGGGGGTCAAGCGCTCGGAGACCCACTGGAGCTCAAAATGATAGAATCTACTGGATGGGTAATAGCTGGTTTCTCACAGCCTTTTATGTTCCTAAAGAGAGAGTTCAGCCAAATATGTAAATGTAAAGTTTCCTTATCTATTCACCGCCATGTCATTCCAAACCTGCATGCATCCTTTTTTTACGTGGAACATGAAAGACAATCTAAGAAATGTCTGTTTTGTTTATACAGTGGACATCAGTGATGACTAACTGTTCAGAATAAGATACATATCAGTAGCTCTGGTCAATACGTTGAAATTGAACAGCGTTTGACAAATTTCAGAAGTGACAAAAAACAGCGTAAAGGTAACTGGTCCTTTTGGGTTCCATTAAACAAATAAAGTCATACAGGTTTGGAACAACATTGTGGATAGTAATGATTTTAGCTATTTGCATCTCATTTCTTTAAGTCTTTTACATATGACAGATATATATGAATCTGTGTTTTGATTAATTGGTTTTATGTCATTTTGCAGGAACTGACAGAGCCAGAGAATGAGATGGCACTTGATTCTGAATTTGGCAAACACAGAGCGCTAGCAGTGATGAGACCTCCTGCATCTGACCTCCTGTCACAAGGAAATGTAAGTTGATTCATATACAAAACAAGAAAATGGTCACTGTGTCACAAAAGGAAATGTTGGAGCCTGATTATGAACTAAAGCTCAACAAAAAAAAAAATCATAATTTTTTACTTCAGCCAAACCTGAATGCCTTTCATCTCTGCCGTGGAACACAAAAGAAGACAACAGATTTTATATATGTGTGTGTATAT
>NC_056721.1:14719552-14722464 GCF_018831695.1 Puntigrus tetrazona | reverse complement strand
ATATATTAGTTAAAACTTCTTTTGTTTATACAATTCAAAGTTAGTGCTGTTTGGACCCCAACATTCTTCAAATTATCTAGTCCAGAGGTTTGTAACGGCATGTAGATGATATTCATTTTTGTTTGAACTATCTTCATCCCACAGATACTGGATAAGGATAATGTTTTAATCATGATGTTCCTGTCCTCCTCCTGTTTTTCAGTCTGTCAGTCAGCCAGTGGCGATCATACGGCGATTCCCATTTTCCTCTTCTTTGCAAAGGATGAGTGTTGTGACCGTGGGTCCAGGTGGAGCGTCTCCTGTGGCGTTCCTTAAAGGAGCACCTGAAATAGTTGCCAGCTTGTGCCTTAGAGAAAGTGGTGAGGACCTGACTCTTAAACCTTGTCCTGGTTCTTTTACCACCTTGAGAAGAAAGAGCAGGAGCGTGTGGAACACTGCCTATTTATTTTCGCACTCAGTTTTGTTCTGTCTTTGTGCTCTCCTTGTGACAGTGCCATCTCATTTTTCACCCATTCTCCGGGAGTATGCCAGCCAGGGCTTCAGGGTACTTGGATTTGCCTACAAGCATCTCACTAAGGAGACTAACCTAAGCACTGTCGAAAGGTCAGCTGTTTTGTTTCAAAAACAATAAAGCATTCAAAGATTGGGGATTGGTAAGATTTGTTTCTGTTATGCTGTTTCTGTTAAGTCAGTAAAACGTGAAATATTATTATTACTACTATTTAAAATGCTACTTAAATAGCACTTTAATGTAGTGTTTAAGTATCACATGTTAACTTCGAAAACAGTTGTGTTGCTTAATATTTTTGTGGAAATTATTATACTTTTTTATTTTAGTATGAATATGATTTGAAATATTTTTTTTTAACATTGAAAATGTTATTGCTATCATTAATTTAATTTAATACATTCTTGCTTGAATTACCGCTGAAGTATTTTTTGTTTTGTTATTAATTAATTAATTATACTTAAAATATTTCTTTAATGCATCCTTGTTGAGTAAATGTAAAAATGTTGTTTAAAAAAGGCTACTGACCACAAACATTTGATAATTGCTGTATTTAACTTATTATTCATAATAAATAGATCTGTAAAAAAAGACGGATGCATGCCTGCTTCCTCATGTTCACAGTAAATGTTGACTTGCAGGGTGGAGGTGGAGAAAAACATGAGCTTCCTGGGCCTGTTAGTAATGAAGAACCAGGTGAAGCCAGAGAGCGCAGAAGTCATTCGCACACTTAAACTGGCACAATTACGGCCTGTTATGGTTACAGGTACGTCCAAAAATAACAAGCGTAATCTAAAAAACCTTATAGTGTGCAGTTATAACCACGATTTGCTTAAGGCCTAGTTACATTGTCACTATACATTCCAATAATTGTTTATGTTGGCTTCTCGGTATCTTTATGGACACAAAATAAAGCGTTCAAGCGAAAACGATTGGTCATGCTGTTTTTCTGCTCTATCAGGTGACAATATTCTCACGGCTGTGAATGTAGCACGTGCGTGTGGAATGGTGCCGTCACATGAGAAGGTTATTTTTGTTCACGCATCGCCCCCTACCGCCAGTCCAATGGCCTCGCTGCAGTTTCATCAAGGAGATGGTGCAGTAACCACCATTAATACTCAGGAGGCTATTGATATTCCAGCGCAGGTTTGCTTATTTGACCTTTTAAGTGCTTTACAAATGTTACCACTGACATATCACGTAGTAGTGTCTACGCAGAGTTTTTATTAATTCACAACAGCAAAAAGATTAATATGTCCTCTTCCTGTACCGCAAGGATCTCTACCAAAACGGTGCCGGCTATCATTTGGCTATAAATGGAATGTCCTTTGCAGCACTTTGTGATCATTTCCCTGAATATCTGCCCAAGGTGACTTAGATTAAGTTTTAGGAGCATTGATCCGTTCTAATTTTAGACCCGTGTGCACAAATGCATTTTCTGGAGAGTGACGGTGCTCGTTGTTTTTGTGTTGCAGATTCTGATGAGGGGAACCGTGTACGCCCGCATGACCCCAGACCAGAAAACCCAGCTGGTCAAAGCACTGCAGAAACTCAAGTGAGTCCAGTGTTTGTGGTGTTGTACATTGCTTCGAGAGCCATGTGTAGTTTGTTAGCGGGGCTTTGTAACATTGAGCGTGTAGTTACAGGGTGGGCATGTGTGGCGATGGAGCCAATGACTGCGGAGCACTGAGGGCCGCTGATGTGGGTGTGTCGTTGTCTGAGGCTGAGGCGTCTGTGGCGTCTCCTTTCACATCCAAGTCTAACAACATTAGCTGCGTGCCTCTACTCATCAAGTAAATAACAAATGCACAGATTTTATGTAGAAATTTAATAATAAATGTGACCCTGGACCACAAAACCGTAAGTCGATGGGGTATGTTTGTAGCAATGACATTGTATGCCAAAAATCATTAGCATATTACTTAAAGATCATATTCCATATTCCAAGATTTTTTGGTGAATTTCCTACTGTAAATGTAATAAAACTTAATTTTTGATTAGTAATATACATTTAAAGCTGATATTCTTTTTGCACCCTCAGATTCCAGATTTTAAATAGTTGTATCTTGAGCAAATATTGTCCTATCCTAACAAACCATATATCAGTGGAAAGCTTTCAGATGATGTATAAATCTAACTTTTGAAAAATTGACACTTATGACTGGTTTTGTGGTCCAGGGTCACTTAATATAAGGTATTATATTAAGATCAATATATGTATTTTGTCAATATACAATTTAATCAATATATATTTTATTCATTATAATTTGTTGTTGTTAATTACATTTAATAAATTGTTGTAAATAATAGTAATAATGATAAACAATTTATTAAATATTGTATCCTTGACCTAAGGTATTATAATAATTTATATTGCTGTTTTGTAATCTTATGTATTTATAAA
>NC_056721.1:14716658-14719452 GCF_018831695.1 Puntigrus tetrazona | reverse complement strand
TTATTATTATTATTATTATTATAAAATCTAATGTGTAATTTGTTAAAAAACAGGGAAGGCAGGTGTTCACTGGTGACATCATTCAGTCTTTTCAAGTACATGGCTTTGTACAGCCTGATCCAGTTTGCCTCTGTACTTATTCTCTACACTGTGAGTGTTTGGCTGTCAATTTAAAAAAAAAATGTAATCAGCTAAATTGAATATCCAACTATACACTGACGTAATTATGGCATGTTAATTATGTGGCTTATTTTGTCGTTTGTAGGAGAAAACAAACTTGGGAGACTTGCAGTTCCTCTTCTTTGATTTGGTTTTGGTGACCGTTTTGGCTATAGTGATGGGACGGGGAGGTCCCAGCGATGAGCTCCACCCCCGGCGACCCGCTGCCAGTCTTCTGTCTCTCCCAGTCCTGTCTACTTTACTGCTGCACACCGTGCTGCTGATCCTAGCCCAGGTGTCTGCCCTGCTTATCACTGTATCACAAGACTGGTAAGCAGCTAACACCTAGATTTTAGGAAACATAAATCTCTGCAGCTTTGTATACAACTGTTGTTTTATAACTACGGTTGTTTTCAGGTATGTGCCTCTAAATTCCACTGTGACGGGGGCTGCGAACTTGCCCAACATGGAGGACACAAGCGTATTTGCCTTATCGGGATTCCAGTACATCATCATGTCTGTTGTGATAACCAAAGGATATCCTTACAAAAAACCACTGTATTACAATTGTAAGAATTTAAGCTTTGACCTTGCCGTTTAACACTTGACCGCATTATTATTATAAATCTAGGCTTTTATGAAGCAACATAAAACAATGGAATAAACAAACGATGTTCAATAAATCTGACTGAATCCAGATGATTTTAATAGTTTTTGATGGCAGTTTGGGATCAGGTTAAATTTATGTTTTAGTTGACTAAAATATAATATAACTTTTATATAATTTTCATCTCTCAGTCTCAATAGCCATTTTATAATTTTAGTGATTTTTAAAGGAAATGCTAACCGTGGGCTAAGCCTAATATTTATGTTTAACTTATGTTTTCTCTTAGTTTTGTTTGTAGGTGCTCTGCTGGTCTTCTTTGCGCTTATGAGCTGGCTGGTCCTTTTTCGTCACACCATCATCCATCAAGTCCTGCAGCTCTATGACATCAACGATATGAAGTATAAACTGTTGCTGGTGGCTGTAGCTGCGCTCAACTTCTTCATATGCTACATGCTCGAGGTAAAGACGAACGCGCATATTACCACACAGCATTTGAAACGCGCTACAGATATCAGTAACCGCAAAGCCGTTTCTCTTCGCAGTTTCTTATTGACCAAGGAGCCCTGAACTGCCTTCGCAACCCCAGAGGAAAACGCAAGTCCAAAAAGCAGTACAAACGCTTGGACGTAGAGCTCGCAGAAACGCCCTCATGGCCGCCTCTAAACCAACCCTTGTTTCCAACACAGTGCTCCGTCATCGGTGTTAGCTAACACCTACCTCCTGCTTTACAATTTCAGCTCTTCCGAATCAAATATCCAGGGTTGCCAAAGATCTGATACCACCTCTCGGTGCACTAGTGAGGTATGAGTAGCAGGTGTTGTCCTTGTCTGCCTATTATATATGGCACAAAACTCATCATGCAGCATTAAGAATGAACTGTTTGTGATGGTATTTCTAATATAAAACATGAATGAAGAATAAAAACCTTGAAGTATTTTGAAAGGGTGTCCCGGTTGATTTAGACAAGGGGTGGAAACATACCCCCCCCCGGCTGTGGATAAATTTACAAAATATCAATATGCATTTATTAAATAGGGTAGAATTTTCATTTAGAGCTTAAATTTAATCCAGGGCTGGGCGATTAACTGATAATCAATATATAATTTTTCTCAAAATGTCACAGTGCATGCACAGCCGTGTTACCACATAAAAGTGATTTTTTTTCTANGTGGCAACCAGAAGAGGACAAGATGTATAATGCAAAAATTTCCTCTCTAAAATATTTTGAAAAATAATCTCCAGAGGCGTTATTTAAAAAGTCTTTATTAAATGGGCATTTTGAAAAGTATTTACAGGCAGATTTCTGTGTTCTCAGGCAGGCCACGACAAACCTGTCTGGTCTGATTTGTTACAGCACAATGGGTGAACAATGACATATCAGATTAAAGGGTATTTCCATAAACTGCAGGAGGCAGATATCACTTATGGATAGTACAGGAGAGGAAGTTTTAGGAAGGAAATTAAAAAAAAAAAAAAAGCAGGAAGTTACAGTCAAGAAAGGTAGTATGGCTCTTCATGTATAGACACTGTATTGCAAGAGCCAAAGCAACTAGGTCAACTTAACACTCCATTAAAGTTGTGTTGTTAAGCCACCGGTGCAACACACACACACTTCTTAGGTTTTAATAAACGTTAAATCTCTTATAGGATATTCTGTAATCCAGTCATACATGTTTTTCAAATGATCTAGAAGCCATACTTCATGTAAGCTTTACATTGCACCATCATTTAGTTAAAAACCTATCCACTGATACACAACTTCATTCATTCCCTCAGATTTCCTCACAACAACCTGAGTTCCTACATAAGAAAAAAAAAAAAAAAAAAAAAGGAAGAAAATGGCCAACAGCAGATTCGATAAAGAAATGAGGCGAGGGGAGCCAGCTAAAATCCCCTGGCTTCACTCCCTTCAGTTCTTCCCAGCACAACAAATATTTACACGAGTCATCTTTCCACTGGATTTCACTTAAAATGCACAGGTCTGAAAAGAACCTTTTCAAATCATATAAAAAGGCATAGAAACGGTTT
>NC_056721.1:14715844-14716653 GCF_018831695.1 Puntigrus tetrazona | reverse complement strand
TTTTTTTTTACTTTATGTAGAAATCAGGACAGTCAGAGGAAGACCCATGAGTAAAACAACGTAAGAAAAAAAGAAAAAAAAAGATAACCGTAAACAATAAAGAACAAAGTCAGCTTGAGTTTCCACAACATACCCTCCCCTGTTTCTTACCCATTTAAAAACATATGGCAATTAGCAGACCGAGCGAGTAGTAACCAAAATTAAAACAAAAGACGAACACAAGCAATACAAAAGCTTGGGAGAAAAGTGAGCAAGGGAGGTCTGAATAATTTGTGATATTTCTAGAATTATTGCTGAAGGAAGCTGGTGCCTCTTACTATCCTTTTATCGGTTCTAGCACATCCAGCACTTGTTATCTCGTTTCAAATGTCTCTTCAGAGGGCTTGACATGACAGGCTGGCTGCGTTACGCGAGGAAGGGACAATAGTTCTGCAGTTCGGTTTCATTTCTCTCTATTTTCATTTTGATTTTGAGGGCTAGGGGCTGGACATCACAGTGAGCAGTGTCCGGAAGCGAGGTCCTCATCACAGTGTAAAAGCAGGGAACGTTCCCCATCCGCTCCTCGAGATCGTGTTTCTATCCCCAGTTACATTCCACACATGCCGTGCTGGATTCAAGAGGGTTTTATACTTATTTGAAAAACATCCCACATCCTAAATATTGATAAAAATGATTTGAATTTCAACAGTGTTCTGGGAGACCCACTATCACCTCTCCCGTTCTCCCAGGAAAGGCTGCTATTCCTATCTGCGCTGGTGGTGAAAGCCTTGTGTGCCATCTGGACCTGCTGGCTGTCGAACCACATGGTT
>NC_056721.1:14715677-14715801 GCF_018831695.1 Puntigrus tetrazona | reverse complement strand
TCAGCCTTGGTTCTGGAAGTCTCCGCAGAGATTTCAAAGTTGGATGCAAAATTCACTTTTAAATTATGTCTGCCTATAAATGTGTCTCAGTGTATGGACACGATCACACTACAATGATAAAAAC
>NC_056721.1:14715393-14715623 GCF_018831695.1 Puntigrus tetrazona | reverse complement strand
TCACCAAGCCTGCATATTTTTGATCAAAAACACAGTAATATTGTTTTCATATAGCAATAATGAATTTTTTTATTTCAGATTTTTAATTTATATTTTAAATGGTAACTCACTGCTGTGATGGCAGTGTTTTCAGTCTCACATTGTCCTTCAGAAATCACTGTAATACGCTGATTAGCTGCTTAAACATTTCTTACTGTTGAAAACAGTTGTGCTGCTTAACAGTTTTCTGT
>NC_056721.1:14713770-14715293 GCF_018831695.1 Puntigrus tetrazona | reverse complement strand
CAGCCTTGGTTCTGGAAGTCTCCGCAGAGATTTCAAAGTTGGATGCAAAATTCACTTTTAAATTATGTCTGCCTATAAATGTGTCTCAGTGTATGGACACGATCACACTACAATGATAAAAACCCATTCACTATTTTTTTTTTATCTACCAAAAAAACCTAAACGGTCTTAATTATCAACAGTTTAGATTTTTTAGGCCCCACTCACCACCGCTGGCGGACACACACACACACACACACACACACACACACACGTTTGAGACAGTATGACTTGAAAATGTTTTTAAAAGAAATCCTGTGCTCACCAAGCCTGCATATTTTTGATCAAAAACACAGTAATATTGTTTTCATATAGCAATAATGATTTTTTTTATTTCAGATTTTTAGTTTATATTTTAAATGGTAACTCACTGCTGTGATGGCAGTGTTTTCAGTCTCACATTGTCCTTCAGAAATCACTGTAATACACTGATTAGCTGCTTAAACATTTCTTACTGTTGAAAACAGTTGTGCTGCTTAACAGTTTTCTGTAAACAGTCCATTTCCATTTTTAATGAATAGAAATGTCTAAAAAACAGCATTTGTGTGAATTATAAATCTTTGGATTCATTTACATTTTTTAAAGCCGCTTTTTAATAGTGCTATGCTATAATAGTAATAAAATCAAGAATCTTCCCAAAATCCAAGTAGTTTCATCAATCAGTTTTAGTTTCCAGAACCATGAGAGTTTCCCTCTACTGAGTGTGTCAGTATTTTACCGGTCTGAATTGGATCTCTCCTGTGGTGCGTCATCAGGAGTAGCACTACCAAGGATTCTCTTCCTGGCCTCTGCGTATTCTGCCTCTCGCTGAGCTAAGGATTTTACTTGTGGGGAGGGTCGAGTCTGCGTCACAGATGATCCTAAAGATCCATTACTGGAGGGTCGCTTTAAAATACGAATCTGAGGAGGGGGTGCTGCGGGGAGGGAGTCATCCTGGATTACGATCGCTGTCCTCATCGGAGAACGGCTTGAACTGCCACTTGAAAGTCTGGAAGAGCATCAAAAAAATTATTAAAGTGAAGCAAGCTACACTGAGCAAAATATGGGCTCGAGGGTGACAAGACATACCTTTCTTTCTGACTGATTCGAAGCTTTTCCTCTAGTCTCCTTTCCATTTCCTAGACCAAACGCAAAAAGTTAACGCCGGAAGAATACAGCATAAAGTAACATTATAAAACAGCACAGACGGGCCATTTCAAGGAGGGGCCTCTGAAGCAGCAGCAAGTTTTCAATTTCAAAGTTATTTATATATCCTTAGTGCGGTGGCTAAATTAATGACAGGGCCGAATTACAGAGTGCTGCTTGAGTAGATAGACAATATGAGGCTTTTCTAAACAGAGACTTGGGGAAAACGTTCAAGTGGAGGGAAAGGTGTTTACAAAACCTAATAGCTGGGGTGGTGTTGTTGCTGCCAGACAAACTCTGACACAGCCTAAAAAGTCTCACGATACATGATAACATTTAGCATGCTCTTTCTCTCATAT
>NC_056721.1:14710351-14713670 GCF_018831695.1 Puntigrus tetrazona | reverse complement strand
TTTAAATTTGGCACTTAAAGAGACGCCATATGAATAATGAACTTAAACTAATTAACTTTTCATGTATGGACATATTAAAAAGAAATTTTCAACCAAAATAAAAATTCTAATTTTGTTGCGAAGCTACGAATTACGTTATTTTACCGAAAAAAACCGCACATGTCAGGCAGACTGACAATGACAGGAATGATTCGCTCTCGTTCTACTGAAGAAAATCCCCAAAAAACCGCAACGGAGACCGGTTTTTACATCATCTATTCTGCTCTACGGACGAGAAAAAGTCAGTAATGCGACTCACGTTTTTTCTTCTTATTTAAATGTCGAGTAAACAATTGTGTAAAAATTAAATCTACAAAACGATAGCATCGCAAACAAGATGCACACATCTGTATCCGAAAGTTACGCGAACATCGATAAACCTTCCATATTTCATCTGAATCTCTACGGATACTTTACTAAACAAAGATATGTGGATTTGCAGATACGCTGTCCCCGCAGTATACTTTATAACAGGACCCAAGACGAACTGAAAACTTGTGAAAACCGCCTGTTGACTGTCTGAATGGAGACTATCCCACCACGATATTCCGCTGCTCTGAAATCGCGTTTCCGCGTAAAACAAACTTATCAAATTTTAGACGTATCAAAAAGACACAGTCCCTTCCCTACGACACCCAACAGGTCTCGGCGAATTCGGCAGCCATCTTTGGTTTCTTACGCGGTGGCAAAGAAAGATTTCACCCTTTTTATTTATCAGAAGTTGCCCCGGCTAACTAGCATTAACTTAGTTAGCAGGCAGTTTCATTTCATAACGTTACGTCGTTTGATTAGAACACAAATTGTTTTGCGTGACACGCGAACGTGTCGCTTCACCAACTGGCATTTTCAACGTCGCCTCTGTTTTACCCTCTGGTTTAAAATAACAGATATCCCACATCTGATTTGGGACCAGTTTCCCTTTAACTGCGGCCTACCGCCCAACTCTAAATATACAGGCGTGCGATGAGCGCGCTAGCATGAGGCCGGTGGTATGAATCAGCCTAATGCTCCACGCGAGGCTGTCTACGTTGAAAAGAAGCAAGAATGGAAGCAAGAATGAAAGCGCAGCTATTGCATATTTACCCCGCTATCGGCGGCCTCTTCCCAACTCTCGGCGACCTCCTCATCATCCATGTTTTCCACTCTTGGCTAACTAGGGGCTTCCCTCAGTCCACACGCTAACGCACATTTTCCTTCTACAGCGTCAGAGAGTCGTTTAGTGAGGCGCATTGGCGCCATCTGCCGCAGGGAGGACAGAGTCGCCATGCTGGAACGTGTGGACGTCAGAAATTCATTATAAAAATGGCAAAAATCATATATATAGCCTCTATTTCTATATATAGGGTTTGACGTTAACACCAACCAGCCCGCCATATGTGGGTGGCTTTTTTCAGCAGTGACGGGTAGCAAGGTAATGGCGGGTTGGTTTCATATACAGTAACAGAGAGCAACATCAGAGAACAGCAAGCAGTTTAACTGTTCAGGACAAATAATTAACAACTACCATTAAAAAAACACGACTGTGGACATTCAGGTAAAAACACACAGTATCAGATTAATGGAATGTAAACCTTTGTACAAGAACTTCTTCTATTCTTATTTTCTTATTTACATGTAAACATATTTTATGTGAAATATCTTATGCAGGTCAGTACTAAATACAATAAAAATATACAGCCTGCAAATGCGATCTCCGTTGTGCTGACAGACCATTGTAACATCGTAACCTGGAGTACCTAAAGACTGCCCGCAGACTCAATGCCCGGCAAGCTAAATGGCCGCTCTTCTTCTCCAGATTCAGCTTTACGGCCAAATATCACAGCGGTTCTAAGAACACTAAGACAGATGCCTTGTTATGGTAATTTGAGAAAGACTCTGAACCCAGCTCACCCGAGAATGTAATTTCACCAGCCATCATCGTTTACCCTATCCAATGGGATATTATTTAACAAGCCAACGCTGAACAAGAGATACCCCCAGCCTGTCCCCTAGATAAATTGTTTGTACGGGAAAACCTTCAATAGGGGTCCCCAGTTCACGTCCCATCCCTGGTCCACCTTGTTCGAAGCACTGGAGTTTAATGTCAGTCTCACCTCCGGGTACCATCCAACGGGCAAGCAGAGAGATTTCTCCAGTACTACTGCAGTCGGAAACCAACAGGATTGGAGTTATTTGATGTGGGCCGAATACGCTCATCCTGCCCAATGGGTAAGGCTATCTGTCTCCAACTACCATGCTGCAAGCTCAGTCCCAGGTACGTGGGTCCATTCCAAATTATTTGCCGAATTATCCCAGTTTCTTTTGAATTGGCATTACCTAATCATTATCGGGTTTCTTCCAAATTCCATGTCTCACTCCTGAAACCCGGTCCTGACGGTCCTGAGGAGGGGGACAGGAGGTGCAGGGAAAGGAGGAACCCCTGCCTATTTCGGTGGAAGGTGAGGAGCTCTATCAGGTGCGAGAACCTCTGACACTTATTATCTGGGCTGCTTAAGCTCATTACAAAGTCTTGTTTTGCCCCAGTGAACATTTCTGAGTGTTATTCCCTTTTTCTGCACTGCCTATCGTTGATAATTCTGCCTGTCCCCATTGCTGCCTGCCCTACTGACTTGAATATCTACCACTGATATTGACCACTTATTGAATTTTGTTTTGTTCTACTAACATATGCGTCTATCATTAATAAAGCTGCAAATGGTTGTTATTGGTGTGACTGGGTGTTTAACCACTTTTGATTTACTGCTGTCATGTCAGATTACCACAAGGACAGAATAGGAAGTAATGATTTAACACAAATATGAGTAACTCAGACATTTTTTTTCTATCATGAGAATTATGTAAAAGATTCGCCTTCTCAGAACGACACTATTGATGACCTCAATTAAAGCGACATCCTGTGATCACAGAGATTAAGACTAATGCAACATTATCATTATTTTAAGACTTCCATTAAAAGGGCCAGTGAAAAGACGATGATGGACAAGAGATCATGTGACCAAGAGATCATCATGATGTCAAGATATCAGTAGTCTGCACCAATACCAGTAAATACTCAAAAAGCAAGTATGCAATTGAGCATTTTTACCCCCTAATGTATTTATTCTTGGAAATTCTTTGTTATCACACTAGACGGCGCTCTAGTAATACAGTAGGTCTTTACAAAATCTTTTAATGAGTGAAAACAGAAAACAGTCATCAAACAGAAAGTGAATCATAAACCAATGACATTTGGAATAACAAACTTACTATTGCTAAAGCAGCTTTACTTTATATATATATA
>NC_056721.1:14694649-14710251 GCF_018831695.1 Puntigrus tetrazona | reverse complement strand
AACATACAACTCATCCTGAATACAGTAATATCCTTACTCATTTGATGTTCCGATGCTGTTCTATTCTTCTTATTTTTATTTTTCTTTATTGCAGAAAACAAGAATTATTCTGAAATGATATTAGGCTAGTCCACTAATGTGTGCAGAGACTATGGCATTTATGTTGCTGAATCTCTTTGCTCCTCACCTTCCTGTGTCTTCTAAGAAAGCTGGGAGTATCGAGAGTGAGTTTGTGCTCTGTTAGATAGCTATATAAAATGACAGTTCTAATATGGTACCAGTCTATTATACCATGAAATGGACCTCTCAAATTGTCTGTCTGTAGTTTGACACAAAAGTGAGGTCTACTACTGTTCAGGTCTGGATGCCCCTTTAGGTTCTTTCCACAGAAGTCACTCTTGTTAAAATAAGAACCCGACAATTTGTTCTAATTTTCAAGAGCGTCTTCAGTTACCAAGCGAACAAAACCGTCCAGTCTGCCTTGGTTTGCATCTGAAAGCCCCACCAGGAAACCTCCTTTTTGCTGTGAAAAGATAAAAACACACCATGTCACAAAAGTGGGTATCACATATCATCATAGCGTGACTCGTCCAAAGATTGAGTTCTGAGTTTAAGACCGTCTTCCCAAAACTTTAGCAGCCTTGATGCAGCGGTAAGCAGGAACTGAGTCAAAGATGTAGAGGAGAACAAGCAATCCTTAAAGATATGCAAATAAAATTAAAAATTTCCATCATGCAGTCACTTAATGTCAACGCATTAAATCATAGAAAATCATATTTCATCTAACAACAACAGACAAGCGACTAAGACAAACACCGATCTTATAATGTAGAAATAGTGTACTTCTTTTGTCATTACGATCTGAATGGCAAAAAGTCGCTCACTGACAGGGTTATTGGAAGGACACTAGTCTACATTGGTTAAGTTTGTGATTTGTTCTTCTCCTCAACCCAATGCACACAGCCAGAAGTGGACTTACTTCATTATATAAAAGGTGTGTGGGCTTGTAGACCCTAAAAGCCCCCGATGCTTTTAATAGAGGAGACACAGTCTTCTTTTTGCATCAGGAAATGTTCTAACAAGCATGATCTCTCAAATCAGTTTTTCCCAGATGGATCCACTGTAACATTTGGAGCAAGATTGGGACACTGAGCCAGTTGGACTTAAACACCTAACATCATTTACCTGTAAGGGAAACCACTGGACAAATCTGGAACTTAGTTGCACAAGTATGTACTGTCAATAAATATCCTTCAAAATGCTCCTAAGAAATTATAATGGTTTTAATGTATGTTTTCTTAAAAACATCTAATGGGAGTAGTTGAGAAATGCATCAACAAGCCCTAAATGACTTACAGAGTGCAAATTTATTCTGCAGCAGGACAACGACCCCAAACATACAGCCAAAGTAATTAAAGAACTATCTTCAGCGTACAGAAGAACAAGAAATACCCAAGCGACGGCATGGAGGATGAGATTATGTGTGCTTAAATTTGGATGAATGTGTCAGGTACTCATCACGTGGGTTTCTTAATGACTTAGCTCAAAATGATGTTTCTTTTTAAAACAATTCACATATTTCTGATTTAAAGTGTGACTATTTCAGGGTCATCTACTTCTTATTTCAGTTAGCAGTGTATTAACACCCCTCTTTCTTTTATTTATTTTCCTTTTTGTTGTCATTGTCGGGAAAGTCATGGGCATACGCATTTTGATAAACACTGACTACTTGCGCTGACTAACGTCCTGTCTTATTCAGTGTGCAGAGGTGGTGCTTCAAGTTCCCCAGCAGGGCGCGTGTGCTGCAGTACAAGAGATAGCTCTAGAGAAAGCAAGCAGACAACAGGAAAAATGCTTAGCAATAAAATCATCGTGCAATAAATGTAAAGAGATAGAGACACTGGGAAAGAATGTGTCACAGCAAATTAGTGATAGGCGTGACAGAGAAGTTGTTAATAAATATATATAATGTTGTTGCACAAATACAATATTTTACTGGCAATTGCTACAAGTTCAAAGAGAAATCATATATATTTTAATCATAGCAATGTAAAACTGATACTGGTGCAGAAGAAACGTTCCTAACTGAATGCTGGAGCAGTCAACAAAATACACTGTGCAGTCCTGAGGTCAACCAGAGTGCTTGGAAAAAAATTCAAATCACTACCATATATAGAAGGCCTAAAGGAAGTGGGTACACTACTATGGTTTTTAGCAGATACTATTACTAACTGTGTAATCAGCAAACTGATCTTATTGACGCACCATTTTGGAAAGTACTCGCTTTAGAACGTCTTTCCTTCTGTCATACCGATTACCCCAGAAAATATTTTAGATAAAACTGGCAGACTTTCTCTTAGATGATATTGGTGTATGGAACCCAGCATGGGACTAAGGTGGATTGAATCTGGCTTACCAAGGTATTATTGGTGAGAACTGAATCTTTTGATAAGTTAAACAGTGAAAAAGTCAGACCCAGTCAGTGAGCTCTCTGTCAGGCAATGTTCATGAGCCTAACATGTGTACGCGAAGTGCGTTTAATTACCTGGATAAATACATCCCAAATTCGGTCAACAGAAGACCTGCTTAGGTCTACAGCTGTATAGACTTGTATCTGATTGGCTTTGAAAAATTAGTGACAGATCACACACCATAAGCACCTTGAATTAGAAGGAAGCATTCTGAACCCTATTCATATTCACATGCGAAGTAATTAAAATAAATAAAATAATTAATCATTAAAACTGCTCCCGAAGTTAAAAATGCACACACAAATGAATGGGAAACCCATAATGCTTGCAATGGTCCACAAATGTAAGACTGTAAGCTCAAATTAGTTAATCTAAATAAGCACTTTAATAAGTAGCATTAAATTATTGAGAAAAGTGTTGCTGTTACCTTAATTGTTAGCTTCTAAATATACTGAAAAAATGTGCAGTTTTATGAATGTTGAGTGTCATTAAAGCACACACCTGTGCCCTAACCTGGCTATATGTTTGACTCAAACCCAAATAATGATGGGGTCATATACCCTTTTTCTGTGAAAACAAATCAACATATTCACAGACTGTCCTGCCTCCTATTCTTGAGTCAGATCCTCTTCCATCTTCCAGACATTCAACACTGAATAAACTGCTTTGTGTTTCTCTTAGAGCTAATCCTGCTGTGATGTGTTTATGTGAACATATATTTATATGTAGTCAATAGGGAAATGTGATAACTGATGGTTGTGAAACATCCAGGTCTTTTACGATTGGCTTAAAGTACAAGTTGCAGTGGACGAGTTGAGTCATACTCCCACCAATGTGGCTTTAGACTCACTATATTGAGGAATTACTTTATGATATTTTTTTTTTTTTTTTTATTTTTTTGGAAGACTGAACAGCTACATGCTTTTTAGTTTGTTGAAAATATATATATATATATATATTTTTTTTTAATTTTTATATTTATTTTTTTCTATTCGACGCTGGATGGTTGTAAAAAAAAAAATTTCCACTGCATGTAGTACCATGTATGTGATATATAAAATTTGAATTTGAGTTTGCTTATTTTATCTTTAATTAAATTGTCCAGTTTGATTATTTTATCCATTTTCAGGTGATGTAACCTTGTGTGAAGTCTTCATGGAGAAAATGTTTTTGTGCTTCTTCTAAATATATCCAGTTAATATATGCACATACATCACAGATCACTGACATTAGCAGACCTGCCTTTGTCTGGCTTTTTTGAAGTCCATTTATTTCTGTATTCTCTTACTCATTTAATAACGTTACAAGCAATATTGTTTCCCTGTAAGGGTGATCCAGGATTTGCCACATGACATATTGTTTAAAGTACATAGTTTAAAGAACAAGCCAGTCGCTTGTGTTGTTCATTTATTGATCTTTATCAAATAGCTTCTTGTCTTGGCTTCTGATTTGTCAATACAGGATATTAATCATTAAAGCATCCTAAGTAGACTCTATTTTATTTGTTCTGGCACTTGCTTATTAATTATTCTTTATTATTATTATTAGATTTAACGAACAATATTACAAGAAAGTTTCCCATTATTGGATGCTAAGCCACTATAACGTTTTTAATATTCATAACTAAGGTTCTTGTTATCACGAATCATTATATTTTTCACTGTTGCGAAAATGTAAAGTTTTATAGTTCTATTTCAGAGTCAGTAACGGAAGCTCCCCGCCCTCTTTCAAGTTCTACGAAACATAACGCCCTGCTCAGACGGAAATTTACTTCATGAGAGTGTTATCTCCACCCTCATCCCTTGTTTCTGACCTTTACATGCCCCATTCTGAAACGAGCACCGAACATCAAGAAACACTGAGAGGTAAGGTCCTTTAAGCCAAGAATTGTATTTTTTGTTGTTGTTGCCAGAACTAAGTTATAAAGAACGTTTTTACTACTAGGCCCACGCTATTATTAAGAGACATTTTCCGTTTAAAAAAAAGAAACAAAAAAGATACGACTGCGTAATTTTATTTAACGTTAAGTTGTATTGTATTGTAAATGTGTCGGGTTAGATTATGGTAAAATGATGACTATTAAATGTAAAAAATGAGGAAGCGCAGTGACTATTACGCTCTTCCTGTGCGCTGCGTGCGTTAACCTGTCTTTTTTATCGCAACGAATATCCTTATAAGAAGATCAAATAAAGCTTCGTTGATTAGTTGAAGGTATTTTACGCACCCTTGTAAGCCTGTGTGTCGTTTAGTAATGTAGCATGCTAATAATCCAAACCTTGTTTTGATTGTTGTGCTAGCGGCTAACAGGTTTTGCTAATGCGAGTGTTTTTCGTAACGCTATCGCTTTTGTTTTTGCACTGAATGCGTTGACGTTTATTCAGAGGTACATGTTTTAAAGTGCATTTCCATAGGCTAAGATGTTTTTATATTTATCAGCAGCGGAAGAGTAACCCGTTGGCCTCGTTTGGAGCTGTTATTCACCGAGTTAAGCAAGATGGGACGTAAGGTGCTGCGTCCCAGTGTTGCCCTTCTCGCTTTTCTTACGATCTGTCAACATGTCCGAGGTCAGTATCTAACTATAAATCCTTTCGTTTTAAATTACGAAAATTAGTCCTGAAATCCGTGGGAGTGCCATTCTGGTCTGTGCGCGTTAGATTTGAGATCACCAAATGCTAAAAACATCAGATACACAGAAAAATAAACGGTAAAACTGACATTTGCACTCTCTTTGTCTTCTGTCAATACCATACAGCAATATTCATTACACATAATCATTCTTGCCAGATCTTAGTTGGGAGGAAAGCCCATACTAAGCCATTGAGGATTTTTTTTTTTTTTTTTAATCCAGGAAACGTTTTCAGTGAATTGTGTAAGCAGTCAGATACTGCCAATAAAATAGTTTAATGGTTAGCTCTAATAATGTCACACGTAAGCAAAAAACTGGAACAATGTGAGAAGATGGAAAGGTTATGCACAGTTCCTTTTTTTTCTTATTGTTTGTTACAGTGGAAAAGTGAAAAGGAAATAATCAGAAGGACAGAACACAGAGAACTTAACAGAGGTCTTGAAACTGATATTCTTGTGATATCCTGCTAAAAAAAAAAATATTTAGAATTGATGTACAGCTTATTCCGTCAAACTGACAGATAAGGCTAATTTGTAGTGCACCCTTATAATATGTAATCATTTGATTCTAGTCTATTTGAGTGATGCTTGGCAAAACCAGAAGTGCCGCCCATATTTTCAATTGCAGTATGTGTTTTTTTTTTTTTTTGGGGATAACACATTTGCATTTCAAAGAATTGTGTAGTGCTATAATAAAATATTTTGAAAGTACACTTTGTGAGTTCATTCACTCCACAAACTGTAGTGAAGTGTTTAGCCTAGGAGTGTAGTGTTGATACTTTCAACTAACAGTGGTTTGCAAAAAAAAAGGTTTAGCTTAAAGCTTGATAATCTGTTCAGGGTCATAGCATGTTGTCATTGTCCATAAACAGTGGATGTTTTTTTCCTAGTGCATAAATATTTATGTAACCTTGATACATTTTGCAATAACAATGGTAGGACCGCATATGGAGGGTGGATAATAAAGTATAAGAAAGCGCACACAAAAAACATTACTATTATACTTTAGTTAACTTATCCAATTTAAGCAATGTGTTTTAATTTAAACTCTGCACATTACTTAAATTATTAGTTCACTTTCAAATTAAATTTCTTGATAATTTACTCACCCCCATGTCATCCAATATGTTTATTTTATTTTTTTAACGTATTTAGTTAAATTAATTTTTCAGTTAAATTAAGAAATTAAGGTTTTTATGTAAACATTTCAGGATATAGTATCAATGGACTTTCAATGGAGAGGTAAAAAATTACACTTTCAGTGCAGCTTCAAAGGGCTATAAACAATAGAATATACATATACTTTTTTTTTTTTTTTTTTTTTTTTTTACAAATAACCAATCGTTTTGCAAGAGAAGGCCCTTGAAATCCACTATATCCTGGAATGTTTACATCAAAACCTTCTTTTTGACTGAAGTAAGAAATGCATAAGAAGGGAGTGACTAAATTCAGGAAATTTTCATATGAAAGTGCACTAACCCTTTAAAGTGAGTAAATCACACTAATTTCTATTCACCTGCTAGTATTTTTTCCCAAATATAAAAATACAATGGAGCAGAAGTTTAACTAATAATAATAATGATGATGATGATGATGATCAAAATACTACTACATCAGAATACTGTAAAGCATGTTTTGTTTTTATTTCCACAGCGGAATGCAACGCAGCCTTCTTTTGCATCACAAAATGTGCAAACGGAAGATTTTCTTTTGAGTTTCTCAGATGGATCCACTGTAACATTTGGTTGCATTCTTGGACACAAGCCACTTGACTCAAAAAGTTCTAAAACAGTTACCTGTCAGGGAACCCAGTGGACAAATCTAGAACTCAGCTGCATAAGTATGTACTGTCAACAAGTACACTATATGTGTACATTACTATAAAATGTCTAATTTATATAAGTGAAATGATATATGCCATATCAACCAATTGTAAATCAGACAATGTCGAATATATTACAGAAAAATCCTGTGGGAGCCTTGCAGATATTACCAATGGGAAATATGAAATGAATGGAAATTTATTTGGTGATACAGCTAAAGTAGTTTGTGACAAAGGGTAAGTGAAACAAGTCCGTTTCTATACGCTGCTTAAGTGTGTTTAAACCATGTTAAATTTAGGATGTGTGCTTTGTATGAGTATTTAGTAAGAGGAGTCATTGCTTTCAGATACGTCTTAGAGAGTCAGGGATCAATAAGAACATGCAGAGCTGATGGATGGGATGGCCGAGACCCTTCCTGTGAAGGTATGTTAGTTATTACATTTGAGTATAATTTATTTTGTATTGAAGTAAAAAAAAAAAAATAAACAATAATAATAAAAACTTATTTACATGGATATGTTTTTCTCTTTTAGTGGTGAAATGTACAGCCCCTCCATCCATAGATAATGGACGACTTAAAGATGAGCCATTGGAAAGTTATGCATATTTAGAAACAGTCTCTTATACATGTAATGGAGGACTTAATCTTATAGGACCAGCATCAATTTATTGTTCTGAGGATGGAACATTTAAACCAGATCCACCAAAATGTTTTGGTAAGTTATGGTTCAAATGCCAGTCAAGAGACAAAGGAAAAAAAAAATCACTATTGAGTTTCTTCCTGATAAAGAATAAAATATTTAATCATCAATACTGTTCCTTTTACTTTTTTTCAGATGGGTGTCCAGTTCCTATAATTGCAAATTCAAAAAGAGTCAAGGGAAAGTCACCTCCATTACAAACTGGGTAACTTTGTAGAATACAGTTGTGAAAATGACTATACAATGAAAGGAGACGGTTATATTGTGTGTAGAGAGAAAATGGCTGGGACCTGAAGTACCAAAGTGCATTGGTAAGACTAAAATTTTTTTTTTTCTAATTGCATGAACGTGTTCTGTCTGAAAGAATTGACAACATTGAAAGAACAGTTTGCTTAAAATAAAATATTGTCATATACCAAGTTATATTGTTTGTCTCTTGTGTTTATCTCAACAGCGCCTTGTACTGCACCTGTTTTAAGTGACCAACTCACATTAACACCATAATCCCTCTCAAAAACTTTTCCCACATGGATCCAAAGTGACAGTAAAGTGTATTGATGGATATAAGCCAAATGGTACAACATCTCAGTCAATCACCTGTGAGGAAACCAAGTGGACAAAAGTAACCCAGACCTGCATAGGCAAGTACTGCCATTTAACTGTGTCTTTCTGGATCTGATTTTTGTCAAACACAAAGGAGATGTTTAGCAGAAAACGAAGGCCAGAACATGTGGTGCTCCAAATGACAAAACAAAACCATAGAAAATGCTAGAGGATTAGAAAAGCTAGTATTAGCTTTTAGCTTTATTATTATTATTATTATTATATTTATTTATTTTTATAAAGGAGAACCTGCAGTAAATGAATAGAGTGCAAGTCTAAAAAGGTACAGTTTGTTTAAAGAATAGAGTTAGAATAGAGATTGTTAGAGGGTCAAATAAAGATGGAAAAGATTTGTTTTTAGCTGATTCTTGAAGGTAGCTAAGGATTCAGCTGCTCAGATTGAGTTAGGCAGGTCATTCCACCAGGAGGGAGCATTTGGCGTTTTTCTCAGTCACTTTGGTAAATTTCTCAAATTGTTCTTGACATTTGCAAAGCGGTACATGCATTTCTCAAAACAAGTCATACAAAATCGTAAAACACCATGAATTACCTGCATAAGACTGTCTCTTGCTCAAAATGCTTAGTTCATCTCTCGAAAATAAATATCTGTGTCAACGAACCTGTCAGTGCCATCAGAATGACAAGTCCTTATGTCATTGTGTACGGATAAGATGGTCAAATTGCTTAGTCGTGTTGTCAACATAACGTCTTGGTTACTTTTGTAATCCTCATTCCCTGGAGGAGAAATGGAGACGTTACATCATTGACTGACGTAATGGGATTCGCTTGGGGAGCCCAATCGCCTCTGAGCTTTAGAGAAAAGGCACGCAAACGCTATTCTGGTTTATGCTGAGGGGCCAAGAGCTTATCCAACTCCCAGCGCAGATCAAGGTTGTTTCAAGAGGGATGTAATGCTTCCTTTCCCCCTTCAGAGAACAAGGGTTACACGAGTAACTGGGACGTTCCCTTTCAGTCAGTTACTATGATGTTATATCATTGACTCCCTACATGTTGTCCCTATGGAAAATGCTACAACCTTAACCACGTCACATACTTGAGGTACAAATGCTGACAGGCTAGCGTGTTAGACAAACAAGACTCAACAACCATCCCAACACTCTGGATGAGTGTGTTCTGTATGAAAGAATTGGCAACATTGAAAGGGCAGTTTGCCTTAAAAAAAAAAAAAAAAAGTCATATACTAAGTTATATTGTTTGTCTCTTGTTTATCTCAAAAGCACCTTGTACTGCACCTGTTTTAAGTGACCAACTCACATTAACAAAGGAATTCCTCTCAAGTAAAACTTTCCCACATGGATCCAAAGTGACAGTAAAGTGTATTGATGGATATAAGCCAAATGGTACAACATCTCAGTCAATCACCTGTGAGGAAACCAAGTGGACAAAAGTAACCCAGACCTGCATAGGCAAGTACTGCCATTTAATTGTCACTCTGGATCTGATTTTTGTCAAACACAAAGGAGATGTTTAGCAGAAAACGAATGAGGCCAGAACATGTGGTGCTCCAAATGACAAAACAAAACCATAGAAATTGCCCATCAAAATAGCTTTATTAATAATAATTATAATAATAATATTTTATTTATTTTTTATAAAGGAAAATCTGCAGTAAATTAATAGAGTGCAAGTCTAAAAGGTTTGTTTGTTTAAAGAATAGAGTTAGAATAGAGATTGCTAGAGGGTCATATAAAGATGGAAAAGATTTGTTTTTAGCTGATTCTTGAAGGTAGCTAAGGATTCAGCTGCTCAGATTGAGTTAGGCAGGTCATTCCACCAGGAGGGAGCATTTGCAGTTTTTCTCAGTCACTTTGGTACATTTCGAATCGTTCTTGACATTTGCAAAACAGTAAGTGCATTTCGTACAAATAGTAAAACACCATGAATTACCTGCATAAGGCAGTCTGTTGCTCAAAATCCTCAGTTCATCCCTCAAAAATAAATATCTGTGTCAACGAACCTGTCAGTGCCATCAGAATGACAAGATCTTGTGTCATTGTGTACGGATAAGATGGTCAAATTGCTTAGTCGTGTTGTCAACATAATGTCTTGGTTACTTGTGTAATCCTCATTCCCAAAGGAAAACATCATGGTATCCTCTGAGCTTTAGAGAAAAGGCATGCAACCACTATTACATTTTATGCTGAGGGGCCAAGAGCTTACCTGACTCCCAGCATTGATCAAGGTTGTCTCAAGAGGGACATAACGCTTCCTTTTCCTCCTTCAGGGAACAAGGGTTACACGAGTAACTGGACGTTCCCTTTCAGTCAGTTACTATGATGTTATATCATTGACTCACTACATGTGGTCCATATGGAAAAATGCCACAACCTTAGCCACGCCACATACTTGAGGTACAAATGCTGACAGGCTAGCGTGTTAGACAAACAAGACTCAACAACCATCCCAACACGCTGGGAGCTGGCTGGAGCCGAGCCCACTAGGGATGCCTGATTCTTCAGAAACATAGGATGGGGGGCAGAGCACACTAAATAGTTGTGAGGATACAGAAGATGGAACAAGAGGATGCCAAATTTGAAGAGGGGTGAAGGAAGCCCTATCAGGGGCACAGCTACTCTGTCAGCCTGAACTGCAGAGTGATGAAGGAGCCAGTGTATCCAAGGGAAATCACTAGGAGAAAGGTGCACGGATCCAGGGATTGGCGCTGCAAGCTGAACCCTCCCAAATTCCCAGCCCCTGAGAAAGGTCCCTCCTCTGAGGATTTTCCAGGAGGAGCTGTCGAGAGGAGAGAGGTCCGTAAACCAGGTTTGTGTGGGCCAGAACGGCACAATCAACAGAACCTGGTCCTTGTCCTCCCTGATTCTAACAGATCTGTGGAGGCTCATTGGGGGAAAGGCATACTTGAGGACATCCCGGGGCCAGCTGTGTGCCAGAGCGCCCATTTTGGGGGCCTGGTGAGGAGTAGAACAACTGGCAGTGGGAGGATTCCTGGGAGGCAAACGGGTCCACCTGAGCCTTGCCTTATCGACTTTTCCTACGCTTTTCCTTTTTGTACTGTAATTTGTTGACGAACCAAGTCATTGCGATTTTATAGGAAAAAACGGCACTGCATAGCACAAAGAAAAAAAACAAAAGTAGAAATGTGCACATAGGACAATCTCTTTAGGGAAAACTGTACATGTAGTGTTGTAGAATTACAGTGCAGTCTTCCTACACCTCCTGACATTGGAGTCTGTTGGGCCACAAATTCTCATCCTCATCATAACAAAAAACATTTTCACAATGCAGAATGTAAACAATCTTTTAGAGTGTCTCATCTAGCCTCTGCATGCATCTGCTGTGATGTCATCACACACTTCATTCATGGCAGCCAGTCATCTGTGCATGTATGTGGCTGGCGATCATATACTTTCCATCTCCATGCTGAGAAAGATTCCTCCATGAGGTTAAGGAATGGAGAGTAGGGTGAGAAGAAATCCATCAGCATCCTGTTGTGGGCTGAAAACCATTGCCTGATGTTGGAGCGATGGGACTATCATATACTTTGGCAGGTCATCTCCAATCTGACCTCTCTTGTTCAGGGTTAGGATCCGCTACAGAGTGTTTAAAAAAACAAAAAAGGTTAACAAAGACGCTCTGTATTGTATGGCCCAATAATTTAAATATGCATTAGCACACATTCTCAGAGATAACAGCACCTCATAGACTTAGAAAAAACTGTAATGGAAATGTATAGAAATATGCTTGACATATTATGACAACTTGTTCAATTGATAATGTTTTTTTTTGGATGTGCTCAAGTGACACAATGTGAAGTTTGAAAAGATTGGAGTTCTGATCTGAGGAAATATACCAAAGCAACAGAAAAACTAATTTAAAAAGTCTTAGATTTTTGGGAAGGCACAACAGGATTTTGGTATAGTGTTGCACCAAACCAGTGGTGGATTTGAAGTGAAACAACAATGCCTTGAATTTTATGCAAGTAGCTATTTCTAGCCAGTGCACATTGATAAACAATGGTGTAATGTGCATTCTTTTTAGCTCATTAAACATTGATCTTGCTGCCCTGTTCTGCTGGTATTATTTATGGTTGCTGGAAAGAATTGTTCATTATCAGTATATTTTGATATTAGTTAAAAAAAATAACTTCAAAACAAGAATATCAGTTTGACATGCACGCTTTTTTAAATTTACTGTCATTAAGTAAGAGGTAACCTATCGGTAACTGTATTAAGTATATCAAACAATCAATATTCGTGCTAGAGATGGGCATTTTGGAAAAATATTATAATCAAATATTTGGGCAATTTTTGACTATATATAAAATAAGTTTTTTTATTATTTATTTAAAATGATGTTTAACGGAAAAGGTTATGTTTAATAATTGCTTTTTTTTGTTGCTGAAAACGTGGATAGAGAGACATGTACACACACACACACACACACAGTTCTGCTTTGTTGCTTGAATAATTTATAAGCCCTTTAGAATGTACTATATTTTGCATAAGTTTGACCAAAAAAAATCATCAAATTTTCACACTATCTCTGAATGTACAAAAAGATTCAATCAAGCAAATGAGACAAAATAATTTCTTTAGATATATTTTTTTTTCCTCATGTCAAGTGTCGTGATATTTGTTGGTTGGGAATGTATGTGAGACTCAATATTAGCAATTAACTTTAAATGAGATCTATTTGTGGTGTTTTAATCAGTGAGACTGTCCTGTGTCTGCCTATTTTATTTAAAGGAACAGGGTTCTATCAAAGTCTGATCATGTTTGTGAAAGTATATGGCACAGTATCTATAGTACATTGCACAAACAAAGGAAATTTCTAAGGACCTCAAAAAAAGAGTTGTTCATGAATGGATGGATCAAAGGATTTCTTTCAAAGTGTTTGTACTTCATATGTCCACAATCAGACAGATTGTATACAAATGTTGGAAATTCAAGACCATTGATACCCACCCAGGAAGTGGATTAGCCAGAGGGCTATTGCTGTTTCATGCATGGATTAAGCATCTGTGCTTTACACCACAGCATCCGACACTTTGCATTGAATTTGATTATGTGGTGGCAGGGGTGTCAAACTCAATTCCTGGAGGGCGGGCCCTGCAGAGTTTAGATTCAACCTGCTAAAACACACATACTATGCATGTCTGAAGTACTTGATTAGCTGGATCAGGTGTGTTTAATTACATTTACATTTACATTTAGTCATTTTGCAGGACGCTTTTTATCCAGCGACTTACAATTAGGAGTACAACAGCGATTCATTTTTTGAGAGACAAACAGACAGAGTAAGTGCTTATAACACCCAGTCACAGGGAGTGTTCAAATTAGTACATGCCAGAAGGGAAGGAATAAACAAGGGGATGAGAAGAGAGACAGAGGCAGTGAGAGTTTTTTTTTGTTTGTTTTTTTTTGTTTTTTTTTATGATGAGGTCAGGTATTGCTGAAAGATGTGAGTTTTTCAGCAGTTTCTTAAAAGATTGACAGAGATCCAGCATTCGGATAATATGCGGGAAGATCGTTCCACCAGCCAGGAACAGAGAAGCGAGAAAGTTCTGGAAGAGGATTTCGAGCCTCTTTTTGAGAGATGGTACCACGAGCGTCGGCTCGCTAGCTTGATCTCAGACTTCTAGAGGGTGTGTAGATTTGTAATAGTGAGGAAGTAGACCAGAGTGCCGAGTCTGTGGTTGTTCTATATGCAAGCATCAGTGCCTTGAACTTGATGCGAAGCTGCAATCAGTAGCCAATGTAAGGAGATAAAGAGAGGTGTAACATGGGTTCTCTTGGGCTCATTGAATACCAGCCGTGCTGCTGCATTCTGAATCATTTGTAGAGGTTTTATTTGTGTTCGATGGAAGTCCAGCCAGTAGAGCATTGCAGTAGTCAGTCTAGAAATGACAAGGGCCTGGACAAGTAGCTGTGCAGCTTTCTCTGTTAGAAAGGGCCTGATCTTTCTGATGTTGTGCAGTGCAAACCTGCAGGATCGAGCAGTCTTTGCAATGTGATCTTTGAAGGTTAGTTGGTCATCGAGGATTACACCAAGATTTCTGACTGAGGTTGATGGGGTAATTGACAGAAGAACCTAGCTGGATGGTGAAGTCATGCTGTGTAGTTGGAGTGGCAGGGGAATACAAGCAGCCTCCAGTCTTCAATGTTAGGTTGAGCTGTAGATGGTGCTCTTGCATCCGTAATCGAGATGTCCGCCAGGCAACCCGAGATCCGAGTAGCTACCGTTGGATCGTCTGGATGAAAAGAGAGGTAGAGCTGTGTGTCATCGGCGTAGCAGTGGTAGGAGAAGCCGTGAGCGCCTGTATGATGGGGCCTAGCCAGTGATGCTCAGTGTAAATGGAGAAGGAGGGTACCAAGAACCGATCCCTGAGGAAACCCAGTGACCAGTTGATGTGCTGTGGATACATCTCACTCCCAGGCCACCCTAAAAAACCTACCAGTGAGATGAGATTCGAACCAGCCAGTGGGATCCCAGAGATGCCCAGTGATGAGAGGGTAGACGGCAGGATCTGATGATTCACAGTGTCAAAAGCAGCGGATAGATCCAGCAGAATTAGGGTTGCATCTAAACTCTGCAGGGCTCCGCCCTCCAGGAATTGAGTTTGACACCCCTGATGTATGAAAACTGGATGCAGCTGAAAGATGGTGACCTCTTGCACTATGCGCCTCAGCATCTGCTGACTCCACCGTCAGTTTAAGTGGTCTACTACTCACACTTGGCCAGATTGCTGTTGTTCCCAAAGCGCTTCCACGTTCTTATAATACAGTTGACTGTGGAATATTTGGGCGAAAGAAATTTCACTACTGTATTTGTTGCACAGGTGGCATCCTATCACAATTTTATGCTGGAATTCACGGAGTTCCTGAGAGTGACCCATTTTTCACCAATATTTGTGAAAAACAGTCTGCATGCCTAGATGCTCGATTTCTATACAAGTTTGGGCCATGTTCCAAGTGATTGGAATACCTGATTCCAATTATTTGGATGGGTGAGCAAATACTTTTGGCAATATAGTATCTCTTTGTCTCTGGCAATCGTCCATATATGGGTGTCATCTTCTGCGCAGGCGCATCCCGATGTATTTGACACGTGTAGTGTGAACACAAAATCTGATCTTTGGCTTAGCATCACATACAATCTTTTCGTGCATTTTGAGTTAATACCTTGAAGCTTGTATTGCCTGACCTTACACTTTTGTTTTTGTTTGCCCTATGATGTTTCTCATATGCAGTTCTTATGAATTGGGCACATGCCGGTGAAGTCGCCGCCAGGGCTGCTTGCAGTCTGGAGCCCTGCATTTTCTGCCAAAGTAGTAGTAGAAATTTTTTGGTTTGTGTATGCTTTTTCAGGCCTTATGCTTTTGGTTATATTGCCACTTG
>NC_056721.1:14619649-14689649 GCF_018831695.1 Puntigrus tetrazona | reverse complement strand
TGTTTTATTTTGTTTTAAGGGTTACAGAATGATTTGTATTTTATGTCTTGTGCCATTCCTTTCGTCTTAATTTATTAAGCTAACAATTTTTTGTTTGTTTGTTTTTTACAGCTATAGTGATTGGTGTCATCTTTGCAGTGGGTTTGTGTAAGTCAGTCTGCAGAATTCAATTGATATTTTTTTTTTATTCAATACAAAATTCAAACACAGTATCTGTTAATAATGCTGGGTACACACTAAAAGATTCTTACAGTCAGACAAGATCTTTTAAAAGGAGAGAGACCACAAACAGAAAGAAGAAAAATCCTAAATCTTTTAGCCCCTATAGTGTGTTGTGTCCATGGATATTGGATATATTATGTAAACCAAAACTTTTATTTTGAATGTGATTTTAATGGTGAAGTGGAACCTCCTCATCATTGTATTGCTGTTCTTAGTATTTCCATACATTCTGTTGAATTAATAGAAGATCTTAGGATTTTGATAAAACATCCCTTAATCACCATCAGCCTTTGAGTCGGAATAAATCATATTTTATCTGCTCCACAAACACTACATAAGCTAATACATGATGTACTTTGGATAAAAAGGTAGACTTTTTTCCATCAATCAGTTAAGATTTACAACAAAAATGTGGCTCTATAACAACCACAGTATCATTTAATTTGAGAAGAGCACTTAATTTGCTCTGTTAACAGGAGGGTAGTATTTTAAGTACGTTTTGCCCAATGACCCCTCGACAAATTCTACGGTATCCGTTTTGTTTTTATTTCTGAAATATTCATGAAAATGTAGAATATATTTGCTGTAGAATGTTGACATTACTACAATAATTAGTTTATTTTTATTTAATTCTGATCATTTGTAATACATTTCTTTTCTGTTTCATAGGTATTCTCATTGTTTGCTGCTGTTTATGTAAACGGTAAGTTGTCTGCACCACCTGGTTGCATCTCACGTCATTTCTAACTCTTTCACTTTCACTTATTGTGTCATAAAAGAATACTTTGCATTCAGTGGTTGCGAAACAAGTGGGAAATTTGGGTGAGATTCCCCCACATTTTTCATGGGATCTAGAGATGCCTTTTTAGGTTTAGTTTTAACGTACCAGCTGTTTAGTCATGCACATGCTGACCAACACCTTTTTCTGAGCAGGTAATTAAATATATCAATCGTTTATCGAACCACAAAAAGCATACAAACTCTCATGAAAAATCCTTGTGATAATTCTTTATTTCTGCAGCCATTAAAGCTTCTAGTGTGTATTCTGGGTGGAAGGGTTTTGTGTGTTTCGCTGTGGGGTGAGGTGCTGTGTGTGCTGGGATTGAGATTTAATCTAGCAGATATTTAGTCATGCACATAATGACCTTCACTGGATTTTTGGATTGCAGCTCAAAACGGCAGTGTTCTCACAAGGTGCCAACTAATAATGCAGATGATGTTTTATAACACCCTCACATATGTGGTAAGGACAATAGGGACTGTTATCTTTGCGATTCTCTCTAAGACACAGGCCTCTGTGGTGCCCCATGGGCAGGCAGGGTTTCTGAACATTTATACATGCATCATTTGTTTAAATGTGGCCAGTAATATTTATGATATCAGACTATCAATCCTTGAATATAAGAATGAAAGAACAAGTCGGTTGAGCGTTCAGAAGATTCTTCCTCATGACCATGTGTTTAAATGCAGGTCATTTAGTGTTTTTAGACACTTTTTTTTTTTTCCCCCTGAGCTTGATATAACTAGGGTTTTAAAAATATAGAACAAAGTCATTTATATAATTCATGCGTTATTCATTTGTTGTTGTTTTTTGTGAATGACTTCTTACATAATTTTTGCACATCTAATTACAGGTCTTCAGAAAGTTGTCCTGAATAAAATCCCAATGAAGAATCCTGCAAACATATGTACCCTGTATATACACACACTTCCCAGAATCCAGCACGAAGCAAGCTGCAGCAAATTTCTCCATAATCAGACTCGTTGTTGCTTTAAAAATGCCAGCTTCATGCGAAATAACTCCTTCTTTACTCCAGAAACTCAGTCTTCACATAAGTCAGGTTGAATTCACTTTTATAAAGTGTATGCTTGTGATTTCTTGACAGTTGTTGATGTAGAGATCACTCATTAATAACAACGTTCCTCTTCTTGAGATCATTTAAGGCAAGAAGTGCACTGGGAGCCCCTTCCCTCACTGATTCAGTTGAGGGCTAGATTTATCACGATTATTTATGTAGAAAGAACATTTAAGAGATGGATGTCTGAATTTTGTAATTGCATAATATTTGTGAATCCACGTTTTTTTTTTCCACGAGGTTTTTTGGTTTTGCCTGTTACTTTGCATTTGTTCCAGTAAATGTAGTACAGAAAGTGATTGGCGGTGCAGATTTTAAAGGAAAGTTCTGTTTATTTCTGCTGAAGTGCATAAAGTGCCTTTTTGGTTTTTAAGTGTTTGTCTGAGGTTTTGTATAGGTTCTAATTGCATTAGAAATGTTTTGCGGTCTCGATTTTTACGTTAATAAAGAAAAACTTTAGTATGATAAGTCATTTACTTTTGTCTGCTTTAAGACCAAATACATACAGAGGCCTAATTGCCTTTTGTTACTGCTTATTTATTTTTTCCCCTATTTGGAAAAGTTTGCTCTAAAATATTGGAAAGTATTAATATCTTAATATTTGACCATTTTTTTTTTAATTGGTCATAGTAATTTTTCCCCAGAAGTGTTTTCTTTTGTGTGTGTGTGTGTACACGTGTACTGATTGGCTGTCTTGGTTATTTAACTTTTGTTAGCTTTAAACTTTTCAGCATTCTCAAAGATGTATCATATTCTATTGTTGTGGTGTTTGAAATGGTTTTGAACCACTACATTTGTGCCATGCTAATTTAATGCACTGGCATAACTTGATTTCCAGAATAAGCACTGTCGCAAAGTTGATCAAATATAAATCAACCTTTATGATTCTGTCTTTCATTGAGATGTCTGTGTGCCTGAAAGGACTCAAAATAAAAGCTATCAAAACAGAACAGTTGGGTTCATAACTGACATTTGTCCATTTTATTTTAGTTCTTGGATATTTGCAGACCTGAGCACTGATTCTGTTTGACACACAGTGTTATTGTGGAATTAGGTTTTGCTCTATCACTAGATGCATTTCATATTCAACCAGTACAGCTGCTTTCTGTATCACAAGGTTTCCAATAAACCACGTTCAGTTCACCGCGTTACATTTCCTCTATTACATAACAAGGAACAATCAGTTTAGTTGTTCAATTATTTCAATAGAAAAAAACTGTTCATGACTATTTCATTTACAAAGCATGTCAAACAAAAACATGAATCCTACTGCACATGGTATATTTTGAACAGACAATATCGCACCAATGAGTTTTTTTAACATATATACAGCGACTTCAATTAACAATTGTACAGACAACAGCAAAATTATGGCAAGTTTTACTGTAATTACAGATTTGTTAAACCATTCATTCTTTGGGGCATCACAAATGAAATCAAACATTTTAACCATTGAAGACATGTGAACGTACTTTTGGCACTTTTATTAGTCTAATAACCAAAAACTTTAATGACTTAATTTAGAATTTTTCATTCTCCATGCAGTGACTGGTCCATAGGCACTTAAATTGTACATTTGGCATAATTAAATATTGGCAACCTTTAAACTTACAACTACACAAACATGTACAAATCCAGTAAAATATGAGAAGCAAACCACCAGATTTATAAGGAGAAGATAAATAACAGTAGTCCAAACAGGATGTTCCAATGCAAAACATGTCAAAAAATATTCCATTCATAGAGAAATATGCATGTGTACTGAAATGCATAGGTTCAACACTTTTTGCAGCATTAATTAATGTAGACCGATGTAAAATGTCTAATATTCAGTGCTACTTATATGCATCTATGTAAGAAAAATGCTGCAAAAGAATAGTTTAGTTTTAGTTAGTGCATTTGATTGCATAGAACCCTAATGTAAAGTGTTAATTAAATAATTACAAGTGTAGAAAAGGAGAGATGAAAATTTCACCACCTTCTACGTGACATCAAAATACATTTAAAAATATGATTTGCCTTTGAACATACATACTCAAGAAAAAAAAAATTCAATAGTCAAGCTAGATCCATAAATTCCTGATTTCCAACCATCAGTTTTGCCATACATACAAATCAAGCGTATTTTTACCTTTTTGACAACATGACAGTTTTTGGCTGAAGTCACTCACTCTGAGGCACTGAAATCGCTGGCCCTTTCGGGTCATCAAAGCGGTCCATGGTGCGGCTGCATGATCATGTGCAGGCCGTGAGGTAAGAATGAGCACCATGAGTAGAGAGGTCAGCAGGCCCATCCAAATCGCCGGAGTGAAGAATCCCGCACAGTCGCTGGCATACGAGAAGTCTTCACCGCTAACGCCGAAGCCTTGGATCTGTGGGAAACAATGTGGACTTTTTGCGGTATACTGTATATGATTCCCGTTTAACAGAGCATTGATAGAGTACCTGGAAATCATTGAAAGACAGCGTCCACAGGGTAGCGTTGTCCGTAGCGCTTCGAGGCACCAGCAGGGGGCTCTGAGCGCTGCTCACGCTCTGGCAGTGGAAAGAATACTCCGCAGGAGAGTAGATCCCGCCGCTGGCATTAAAGATGGCTCTCTGCCCGTCGTACTCCAGCTCCACCTGCTCCATCACCGACCAGTCGCGAGCAGACACGGGGAAGAAGATCTTGCGCATAGAGAAGCTTTGAGGAAGCATCGGATCACAAATGAAGGTGTGACTAAATACTGCTATTATGCAAAAATCTAACAATATACATCAGGTATGCACTGTTGGCAGCAGCTTTTGAAGAATTTGGTTTGTTTTTTTTTTTTTTTATTTTCTTAAGCCTCTTCAACAAAGCTGCATTTCTTTTGTTTTTTACAAATACAATAAAACACTAAAATTACTGTTTTAATTTTTTTTTGTTATTTTATTATCTTTTAAAATTGTTATTTATATGATGCAAAGCTGAATTATTATTCCAGGTTGTAGTGTCACAAGATTAGAAATTATTCTAATCAATAAAGTGAACATAAAATATATCATATAGCAAAAAAAAAAAAAAATCTATTTAAAACTTTTTTAAATTTATATTGTCAGGGACAACTTTCAAGTATACGTGTTTAATGTAAATAGTTTTTTTTGTTTTGTTTTTAGGATAAGCAGAACCTGAAATATTTTGGAGTCAAACATCTATTGTAAACGCATGTTCAAACGCGGGGTATTTTTCCTCAGATTCAACGACTGCAGTAAAACCCGTTCTTCAAAATCACAATTAATACATATGAATGAAGGACTGTGTGTTAAATACTCACATAAGCCTGAGGGATTGCAGATTCAGAACATTTTGGAAATTGAGGACAAGTCTGAAATACAAAATATTGTATACTTTCAAGAGAAAAGCTTTACAAATATGGAAACATATGCTCGTTTCTGCTTTATTACGATTCTGACCTTGACACCGTTCCATTGCAAACGGAACCGGCCGTGATGTCAGAAGAACTATTAAAAACGTCTCTTTGCCAGATCCACCTGTTTCCCAGAGTAAGTAGCGAGGAGAGTGTCTGCCCACATCAGGATGCAGGGCCCCCCTGTGGTGTTGACGACAACTGGGGTTTGACGAGACTCCGGCAGGGCCTGGAGCAGAGATCGGCCCACAGACTGTGCTGCCATCACTGGGCTCTCCTCAATCACCTACAAAAGAAGGATGAAAGGACAGTTTTGTTCAGGCTTTCATCAAGGCTGTCATTAATTGTTGTGTCAAATGAAGAGGAACGTAATGTGAGAGAACCATGTGCGTGTACATACCAACTTTGTCCTTTTGTGATTTTCCTTAATTGGATAAAGCATCTGCAAAATGCATTCACGTAAATGTAAGGAAAAAGACTTACTCTAGAAGGCTTCAGGCCGGTGTATACGGCAGTGTAAGGCACATCCTGAGACTTGAACATGTCGAGGACCTCTCCAATGATCGCATCTAATCAGAAAAGAAATCTTACACACTATAGTAACGATACTGACAAACACATGGCATCAAGTTCAAAAAGAATTGGTTTAAACAAAGGACTTTTCTTTATATAATATATGCATGTGTATTGTGTATATTTATATATACTCACATGCACCATATATTTTGGAAGTATTTACATGCATATACACATTATACATTATATATAAACATATTTAACATATAAACATACTTTTCTATTACATATATACATGCATGTGTTGCATTTATGTATATATAAATACAGCACAAACAATATTACTTTTATTACTTTTATTGCAAACAAAAACTTATTTAGGAGGCGATCCATTGTTTGACAGCATTAGAACGAATCAAAGAATAAAAAGCACTTAAACTAATTTATTACAAGTAATTACAATAAACTATTAAAACTACAAAAAGAATATCTACTCACCATTTTTCAAAAGCAATTCCTTTGTCTGATCCCCTGACATTTAAACAAAGCAAAAAAACAGTGTTATTTTTGTATTATTTCTGCACTATTATAGCATTTTTAAACATTTAAATTACCTTTTATTTTTACATTTCCTGTGTTATTCTTTTAGTTATTTTGTTGTGGCCAAGTAAATATATCTCATTTTCATTTAGGTGTTTTATAAGCTGCAGTTTTCCTCCAATATTTATGATGCATTTCAGCTTTATTTATATTAATAATAAAATTTTTTAGGTTTTAACAATATCAGCATCACAAAAAGGGAAGTTAACATTTTCTTTGAACAATGAACAATTCCTTCATTTTACTGAAATAGTTTTTGTTTTATTTCAATGTTCTGAAACACAAGACACTTTGGCATGGCTTCGTTTTGTATTAGAATGTATTCTTTGAAACAGCTAAAAAAAAGCTATATTCCAGTTTCTGTGTTGCTGAAAGCTACTCCGATGAAAAGAAAATGAATCCTTTTTGTAAGAGACTGTATAATAAATAAGATTAAGAACATCTTACTCAGCGATGTAAGGGAGACGGAGGGCCAGCAGGGAAGGCTGTGCTGTGCTCAGCTTGATTTCCTTCAGGGCGCTGGGGTCCATCTGGACTGCTGGGACACCCAGCTCTGCCTGGAACAGCTCCAGGACGGAATGTGATGCAGACCAGTCCAGGGCTGGCAACACCAGGGGGCTGGAGGACGTCTGAAGTGCTGACTTGAATACAGAGAGAGAAATGCTGATGAGAATGTTGATCTAGTTGTGCTATCCCTCCAGAATAAACAAACAGAGCACACCCACCTCTACGTTCAAAAAGGCACTGTCTCGCTTGTTGCCAAACACTCCACCGTACATAGTGAAGTCTTCCAAACTTAGCTATAAAGTGGGGAGAGCAGGCAAAAAGTTAGTTACGTTTGTGCCACTGAGATGCTATTAAATAATCATATTGTACATTTGTATTTTTGTTTTAAATTTAAATTTGACTTAAAGTTCTAATATTATAAAATCTATATATCCATCTATATATCTATATCTATGTATTTATCTGTCTTCTTGGACATACCAGGATTTCATTACCCATGTACAAATTTTGATCATCTGCAGACTGATATTGAAAGATTTCTTTAGCTTTATTGCAATATTAAACATCACGAGATTTTAACACCTAGGGTTATAAAGTAAAAAAAATAAATAAATAAAAAAATTATATATATATTTATTTATTTGTATATATATTTATTTGTATATATATTTATATATATTTATAAATATATAATTTCACATCTGTGATGTTTAATATTGCAATAAAGCTAAAGAAATCTTTCAATATCAGTCTGCAGATGATCAAAATTTGTACATGGGTAATGAAATCCTGGTATGTCCAAGGAGAAGACAGATGGGGAAGTAAGACTGTGGCTCAAAGTCACACTATACTGACAAATCCAGTAACCGGAGTAAAAATATCAGTGTGAGAGGAGGAAACTACTTCACTAATAGTTCCACATTGTAAAATACATTCTTACTGCATTGTAAAGCTTTTCACCAATAACAGAAATGAACATCAATAAAGCACAGTATATGGAAATGACTTTAAAGGGCATTGTTACTTCCATGATGACCTTTTCTATCACACAGCTCGTTGATTGTTTCACATATTCCAAACTATTTAAACAGTCACTATATAACTACATTATGTATTATACGACTGATCAAATGTCTAAAATACAAAATAACAAAAATCACAAGAATGCACGGCGGCTGGCATTGTTTTAACCACGTATGGTATTTTACCTTATCCTGTAGGAAGAGCAGCACATTGTGTGGAGCGGTGGACAAGGCAGGTTTGAGATAAGACGCCAGCTGCCCACCAGACACTATCTGACCAGCTGCTGCTTGAGGCAGATGTGGCATTTCGGACCTGTATTGACAAACATATCATTCAGCTCACGACCCCCCTCGACTTGAAACACTGTTCGACGCAATGAACCTCTACCAAACGCTTTTAGACGTCGCTGTTAGCTGATTCGGCTGCATGGGCATATAAGATAAAGAAAGCGGTGTTCTGGAGTCACTGTAGAAGTCAACCTGAAAACAGTGTTCAAGAAACGCACGCGTGACTTACCCATCACTGGTCCACATGAGCAGAGGCACTTGAGCACAGCAGCTGTAAACCGAACAGAGAAATAATAAAAGCGAGGTGAAGGCCATTGCTGAGAGACTTGTACGCCGCGGTCCCACTTCCGTCCTCCTGCGGGAGAGTCACGTGAACGGCAGAGAGCTGACGATCACGTGACCGTGAGGTTTTTTTTCTTTTCTTCAATCGCGTGATTATCTTCTGACTCGATTCGTTCACGGTCTCTGACGCAGTGCGCAGGCGCGAGACGCAGCGTCGCAACGCAACATCATATGAATAAACTACATTTGCGTTATTTGCTAGGCCAGCGAGAAACAGAACATCCAGCCGCTGTAAAACATTAACATTTACATCTGTCTGTCTGTCTATAGATAGAAACGTTGTACACATCAATACAGTGGGCACGTTATAAAATAAAATAAAGTTTCACACAGTATCCTGTAGAAACAAAAACATTTGATAAAAGTTTGTACAAGCATTATATAAAATATTTCCATTTTAACTGGTGCTAACGTTACCTACAGAATCCATGTATCATTTCTCGCTATTACCTATAAACTATTGAACTGTTCATTAAAAACTTTTGCAAGACTATATATAGAAAATACGCTTCTTAAAACATATTGTAAAGTGCATTTGACTCTAGCCGAAACGCACTGGGATTGTAATTTCAGGACCACTTTTATTAGGCTTAAATATTGACAGGCAGCCTGTCATATGATCGCACTTTAATCAAGCTTTTTGTACTGCTAACAGGCCGTATATTATTATAAGAATGTTGTAGAAACATTCGTCTTAACGTTAAAACAGTTCTTGAGTTAATCATCACCACGTTAATTCACGAAATATTGAGCGAGGCTTCATCATCCACGGTGTTGTCGGCGGAGGGATATCTGGTACTGTGACTGCGCCCTGTGCCATTCAGCTGTAAAATGGGGAAATGAAAGTGCCACCGAGCGAAGTGAAATGATTACATGCCCAGGGGCCGAATTATAGTTGTTATTTATAAAGCATCCACATTCACGGCTGAATTGTAACTCTGTGTTGATGACATTTACTGCTGTATCGATCGTCTCCGTTTGGGGAGGTGCACTATATTATTTCGCGAATGTCTCCGCACCGCTGGAGCTCGCGCTGCGGTCAGGGCCATCTTTGGTTGTTCTCGCCGGTCGCGCCACAGTCAGCGATCAATTGTGATACGTATCGAATTATTTGAGCGATAAATTCTTTCCAGGGAGGTCGTTTCTGCCGCGAACGGGACAACAGACCGGTTCCGCATAAATATTTTGTTGCATCCACGGCCGTTTTGCAGATATTTTTTTGCAGCGGAAATTTGGCTTAAGACGGGAGATCCACTGTAATACAACATGGATGAGGAATATGATGTTATCGTATTGGGCACCGGACTCACAGTGAGTAACGCGTTGGGGTCACCGACGACTCGCTGGCTTCGGGAACGGATTAAGATATCGCCGACGGATGCTCGGATGCTCGTAGATGTGGCTGAACGAATAGATGCTTAGCGTTAGATTGAACCCGACGGCCTATTGCTGACGCATCCTTTGGACCAGTACTGTACTGTGTCTGTGTAGTGAGCCAGCATTTCTCGCAATTTCTGCATGCATACGAGCGCAATCCACGCCAAATCCACCTTCCCCCGAATGTTAAAGCCGTCGAGGCTGCGTCGTTGTATTGACATGAACGCGGTTATTAAAAAGTAATGAATGATTCTTCTCTCTCAGTGTCTGGTTCTAAGGAGTGGCATCAGGTATCCCGTTCGCTCGGGCGTCGAAATAGGGGGGATTTATGTATTTACTGCGCATATTTTGGCTTTTGCGTTTGCCAGCGTTACAGCTGTGTCGTACTTAAGTGATGTTAGTTTACTGTTTGCCTGCAATTGGCTGTATTCATTTTTTGTTATTGTTATAATCTAAAGAGCCCGATTTTACGAATGACATTGGTCGCTCGCGTGCAGAAAACAGTATTGGTTAATGCAAATAATAAATTAGATGTAAAATAAAGTGTTTTCTTTTTATCAAACGCGTTCTTTATCTTCATGGAGGATAGTGGCTGATATGGGCTGCGGCTCGTAATGTGGGTTGGGTGTAGCGTTGTTCGATTCGCGAACGAGTTGTTCTTGTGAGTCGGTTCTTTTCATTGAATCGATACGAGAGGGTCTGTCGTTGACTTAATGGTAGAAGTTTTTTAAATGCCTCCTGGAAATGTATTTTCGACTTAATTATGTGGAAATTGTTAAAACAAAAACAGTTGGATGTAAACCTGAAGCTAAGATTATAGTATCGTTTAATGTAACTGTAAATTTTATTTAGGTTGTAAATTATTATTGTTTTATGTAATGGCTGCAACGAACTTAATTTGAACACATACAATTGCAATAAACACAGCTGTTAATAAAGCTTTAAAACATTTGATAGGCCTCGGTGGGCTGTCAGAGTGACGTAGACGAATCAGAAGAATTGGTTTTCGAAGCGCTCCATTAACTGCTCAAAAGAACCGATTCGCGGAAATGATTCGGACTTTGCATCACTAGTTGGGTGGGGTGACTCGCATCCATCCCAGTGTTTAACACGGAAGTCAAGGCAATGGATAGATGCACGCTGCCATGTCAACTCATGAATAAAAAAAAATGGAAATTCATATCCATGGCCGATTACAATAATGGTGTTTATCTGTGTAGGAATGTATTCTCTCTGGGATCATGTCTGTGAATGGAAAGAAAGTTTTGCATATGGACAGAAATCCATACTACGGTGGTGAAAGTTCCTCCATCACACCCCTGGAGGAGGTGAGGATGCTTCACATTTACCGCTGGCGCTACTCCAATCTCATGTCTGCTTGATATTGCATGTTTACTATAACTGCGTAGCCTAATTGCAAGAATAAATGTTGCTATTTGTAGCCATGTATTTTTAAAAAAGTGTTTATGAAATTGCAAAATACATTTTATTAAACATTTACACATGCACTCACATTTTACATGCTTTTCTCTCAGCTCTATAAGAGATTTGGGATTTCAGACAGCCCCCCAGAGTCAATGGGCCGGGGAAGAGACTGGAATGTGGATCTTATTCCTAAATTTTTAATGGCCAATGGTAAAAACCTAAGTAAAATGATAGTTGGTGTGATAATGTTGTTCAAAACATGTTTTTGGATTAGTAATTCATACAAGGCTGCCATTTTTTATTATATTCAGAATAATAATGCGCCACTACGCTTTGTCATTGTTTTTTTCCTTAAGGTCAGTTAGTTAAGATGCTTCTATACACTGAAGTGACCAGATATCTTGACTTCAAAGTGGTCGAGGGAAGCTTTGTGTATAAAGGAGGAAAAATCTACAAAGTGCCCTCTACTGAGACAGAGGCACTGGCTTCAAGTAAGTCCAGCTAGTTTTTATAACTCACGACTGATTGTTTTTGATAAAAGTAGTTGACCCGTGACGTGTGTTGCTCAGATCTAATGGGAATGTTTGAGAAGAGACGCTTCCGCAAGTTCCTAGTTTTTGTGGCCAACTTTGATGAGAACGACCCCAAGACTTTGGAAGGTGTCGATCCCAAACTCACAACAATGGGAGACGTGTATAAGAAGTTTGACTTGGGTCAGGACGTCATCGACTTCACGGGACATGCCCTGGCGCTCTACAGGACAGACGAGTAAGAAGAGTCTTATCATTGCTCTAATCATAAAACCTGTCATTTAAGGCAATACACTACTGGGGGAAAAAAACCGTTTTACACCAATAAATGTATTTTATTATATTCTATTAGTTTCTATAGTTTTTTTTCATTGTATAGATTTTTTCTGGTTAATATATAGAGTGATAAAAAGATCGCATGTCAACAAAATGAAACAACAATTTTGAATCTGGCATTATGTAATATTCAGATTTCTTTGTGGAAATGTTTGCAAATCAGGGCGTATTTAATCAGATAACGACTCATTTGCATATTCAAACATAACGCCTTATAAAACATGCAGTAAGAAAAACTATTGTCTATATACACGCTGCGATTAATCAGCTGAAAAGTACTCTGATAAGTATTCCCAGTTACTTTTTAGGACTAAAAATATGGTAATAGAGAAAAGCTTTTGGCTTGCCAGTAAATGACAGCATATGCTTTTTCACTGGTGCTAAATGAATTGAATTGGATTCCTCCTAGATACCTTGAGCAGCCGTGTCTGGAGACCATCAATAGGATCAAGCTCTACAGCGAGTCTCTGGCACGCTACGGGAAGAGCCCATACCTGTACCCTCTGTACGGACTGGGGGAGCTGCCTCAAGGGTTCGCTAGGTCAGATGCTCCTCCCGCCCAATCATCCTCGCAATCATGTGTTGAGCATCATTGTGAAGTCCTTCTGTTATAATTACGGTCCTTTTCTCTTGTGAACTTACAGGTTAAGTGCAATTTATGGAGGAACCTACATGCTGAACAAGCCAGTGGACGAGATAGTGATGGAGGGAGGACACGTGGTGGGCGTGAAATCGGAGGGAGAGGTAAATCTTTAGTGTTGCTTGCAGTGTGACATAAGTATATCATTGATGCGTAATATCTGGTGTTGTTTTCTGGTTTGGCTAAATTACCCTGCTTTTTCCAGGTTGCCCGTTGCAAGCAGCTCATCTGTGATCCTAGCTACATCCCGGACCGCGTGCACAAAGTCGGACAGGTGATCCGGGTCATCTGCGTCCTCAGCCATCCCATTAAAAACACTAATGATGCCAATTCCTGCCAGATCATCATCCCTCAGAACCAGGTTAACCGCAAATCAGGTGAGCGATGATACAAGAGTTTGCAGGAGAAGCTAGCGTTGGTTTGTTAGTGTTTGTATATGTGCGGTCAGCACTAGAGGGCGCCGCTGGCTTTCGTTTCAAAAAAGAGCCAAGTCAATGCACAATTTGTTCTTGTTTGCCTTTAGATATCTATGTTTGCATGATGTCCTACGCCCATAATGTGGCGGCCCAGGGAAAGTATATCGCCATCGCAAGCACCACTGTGGAAACCTCTGATCCTGAAGCGGAAATCGAACCTGCGCTGGAACTCCTTGAGCCCATTGACCAAAAGTTAGTTTACTCTGTTTTCTGTACGCTGTTTAGTTAAGAATTTTAATAATGTAAATATCAAGTAACACGGTTCAGAAAAATGTTACTATTTAGTATCAGTATGTTCCAAAAAATACACTCTTCTCTCCAGACACACACCCACACTACTCGCGTACTTTGGTCTGCAAAACCAGTTGGCCAGCTAAATTCATAGAGTAAAGCTAAATATTGTACTAAACACACATATCATGCTACATGAATGCAAATGTTTCATTTTTGCAGGTTTGTGGCCATCAGTGACATGTATGAACCCACAGATGACGGTACAGAGAGCCAGGTCAGCTTCCCAGTGTTATTTGAACAATTCATCTGCACACATAGTATTTATTACTTTTTTTTTAGAATAAATATTTTTACTCAGTTTTATTTTAGTTTTAGGAATTTTATTTTGTGGTATTTATATATATATATATATATATATATATATATACATATATACATATATACATATATACATATATATATATACATATATATATATATATACATATATATATATATATACATATATATATATATACATATATATATATATATACATATATATATATATATATACATATATATATATATACATATATATATATACATACATATATATATACACATATATATATATATACATACATATATATATATATACATATATATATATATATATATATATATATATATATACATATATATATATATATATATATATACATATATATATATATATATATATATATATATATATATATATATATATACATATATATATATATATATATATATATATATATATATATATATATATATATATATATATATATACATATATATATATATATATATATATATATATATATATATATATATATATATATATACATATATATATATATATATACATATATATATATATATACATATATATATATATATATATATATATATATATATATATATATATATATATATATATATATATATATATATATATATATATATATATATATATATATATATATATATATATATATATATATATATATATATATATATATATATATATATATATACATATATATATATATATATACATATATATATATATATACATATATATATATATATACATATATATATATATATACATACACATATATACATACATATATATATACATACATATATATATACATACATACATATATTTCATTTTTTTGTCCACTTTTAATAATTATAGAATTTCACAGCTTATTTAATTTCCAAAGAAACCCTTTTCTTTGGAAATTAAATAAGCTGTGAAATTCTATAATTTTTTTTAGTCAACAAAAATTATTAAAAAAATTTATTAATAATTTTTAATTTTACATTACAAGAAACTGCCTTTACAGTAATTGTCTTTAAATAAGGCACCGCTGGGCATCAATCAAAATTATAACTACTTTTGTCGTCCTCCTTTATTCAGGTTTTTGCATCACGGTCCTACGATGCCACCACTCATTTCGAAACAACTTGTAACGACATCAAGGACATCTACAAGCGCATGACAGGCAGTGACTTCGATTTTGAGAACATGAAGCGTAAACAGAACGACGTCTTTGGCGAGGACGAACAGTGAGGGGTGGACAAGTGACGGAGGAGTGGAGAGGCAATGATCAGATGGAGGGAGAGATGAGGCGGGCTGAACGGGATTTACCTGACTGGGTTCAGAAGGGACGCAGAACTGATTCGACAACGCTGTAAATCTCTTTCAACCGACCTTATCTTTTCCCAGAGTGCTCTTTGCTCATTGTCTCCACACCCTCCGGTGTCTCTGTTCAGATCCTAACAGCTCAGCACACAGACACACAAACGCTCTATCGCTCACATTCCACAACTCTGCACTACAAAGTGGGCTCACACCAACATGCTATTTTAGATTCTCACACAAGCAGTATGCATCGTTTGCGCAAAATATCCTGTTGAAGTGAAACACACGTCTTTCTGTTCTCTGAATATTGTCTTTGACCGAAGCCCATACATGTGAACGATTCCTCGAATATTGAAGGAGATTTAAAATCATCAACTTTCGTGAAGTATCCCCAACTGTCCCGAGACTGTTAGTTTAGCATACTGTCGTCACTTTTGACATTTAACGGCTTCGTGTGAACAGCAGCCTTCCTGTACTTGAGGAAAGTGTCACTGATATAGTAAGATCATCAAACACTACAGTTTGGCACCTTGGAAAAATGATGTAATGTGATATTGATAATAAACACTAAATTGTGCAAAAGCAAATCTGATTTTGCTAGATCCAGCAATCAAACCCCGAACTGACGAGTCTCATATCATTGCATTTCCTATTCACGATCTTTCCGCTCTTTTAACTACAGATATTTAATTCTTTTATTATTATTATTATTATTATTATTATTATTGGTGGATTTATTTTTTTTTGACAACTAAATTGAATGAGATGTATAATATGCAGTATAGAAGCGAACTGTAAGCCATTAACTTGTAACTAACATTACAGTCTTTGTGCTAACTCTTAAAAATATTTCTAACGTTTCGTCACAATTTCTAATGACCTGAAAACCGACACGGACGGCTGTTGTCGATCGCTTAGTCTGTTACGGGAAATGAGTCTTAAAGAGAATGTGGAAGCGATTTTCACTCCCACAGCTGCAGAGGAAAACGATAATGTGAATTTAATGAGTATCAGATCCTTTGGTATTTGATAGTAGCCATATCCGTTGGTAAACCGGGCTGACTCCAGTCTACTAAATGCATACATGCTCTAACTTTGACTTGTGATGAACACTATGCCTCCCCCCTGTGCACTGTTAAGATTCTCACTGCATCATGCAATCGGCCTGCGTCTTTGATTTCTGTTTTTATCGGTGATCGACACATGTAGTCTCTGCATTTACACCTGGCTGTTAGAAACCACAAGATTACAAACTTAGCATTGATCTATGACTGGTCATTTTCACCATTATATCTCTTAATCATGCTCGTTTTTGTTTTGAAATGATTTGAATTGCCATCAGTAGTTATAGTAGACGCTAGTCTGGAGCAGATGGTAATGGTGTGCTGTTTGAACTCTCACTGTACAGCTTTCAGTGTAGAATATACAAGCATTCTCATGTTTTCCATACTCGCCTTTGCTGAGAAAAAAGCCTTTGACTGTAGTCCCCCTCCTCCTCCTCCTCCTCTTCCTCCTTTCTCTTTATTTTTAATGTAAAACAAGGAGTGTGACAGTTTCATTACATTCTTGAATTTTATTGGGCCAAAGTCACTTATGGCCTTATAGATTCACATAGAAGCATAAAGGTCTTGAACTCTCTTCCTTATAGTGCACAAATTAGATTGTGAATTAATGATAACTGGAATCAAATAGAATTACGCTGCATTGCTATATTTGTTATCTTTTGCACCTTTCCAGCATATTGTCGCATATGTTTGGATTAACTGTTTTGTACTGTATTTATTTTCATTTTGTCTTTCATTTTCAATGTTGAAACAACTAAACACCTTAAAAAAAAAACTGACACACAAACTCGACAATTTTAAGTTGTGAATTTCATCTCGTGTTTGAGCAGTCTTGTGCAACAAAAATAAATATGAACAAAATGAAACTCAATCTTTCTTTGGTTATGTTTGGTTATTGGCACATAAAGAAAGATTACCTTTCCTAACAGGACAAAGTAAAGCATTCAATACTCATTACTAATATACAATATTATATAATAGCTTTACACAATTCCTGTATTATATTTTAAATGAAGGCATATATGTACACATATATATTTATGAAAAATAGCTGGAAGATTAGAGAAAATATTTGATTACTGTGAATTTTTGTATCTCATCTCAATGAACATTAAATATTAATAATTAAATAGTTAATTTACTGCTAAAAATGCACTTATATCAGCAAGATTTTCTGTTTTTGAAAGACATTTTTATGCTCAGCGTGAGTGTGATATATACACACACACACACAAACACATTTTTTACCATAGGATTTAAAATTGTAAATATACTTTAACATTTTATTTATTCCTGTGATTACTCAGATTTTTTTGTTGCAATTTCTTTGAAAAACAAATCTTTAAAGGGTATTGTACCATTATGTTCAAATGCAAATATTCAATATTAGTCAATATTACTTATAGCCAATGCTTCAGAAAAATCCTTCAGTTCATCACAGCTTGTGTATATTCCTATTCTCTCTCCCATCAGGTGTTTTTTCACTTTCCAAAAAAAAAAAAAAAAAAAAAAGCTTCAAGTTCCAGTGTCTTTTCCGTACCTTTATAACACTGTAGATGGGGAGACGTGGTCTGGTAAGGTTATCTATTGGTGTTCCACAACATAGCTCTCATATGACTTGCCCAGAAGCCTCTCTACATCCACCTTTGGCACTACCCAACACTGAGCCGAGTGTCGCTTCCTGGACGAGTCCTTCAGAATCTTGTCTTGCAGAGTGACAGGAAAATGCTCATCTCCTTTCTTTAACAAACCCATGGCCAGTGAAGTGTTTTTATTTGTTTGTCCGTGATGGAAACCAGCTTGATCCCCTGAAACCCTTATGACTTCCATAAGAGTATGCTGAAACTGACCTGGAAAGATTACCCAGACAAGTCTTCAAAAACGGCAAAATATGGCTGGAAAATTATTCAAAATATTTTTTTACAAAAGAAACGGTGTTACCTACCCAACAGCCCTTGAGTGAGATGAGAAAGCCCTTTTCCATCTGCAATATAGAAGCCCAGGTGCTCCATTTGAAAGTATTTGGGATGGTTGTAGCGATGGAAGAGAATGAGGAACTGCACACCAACCCCGAGCTCAATCCAACAGCTGTGATGTTCTTCAACCATAATTCTCATGCCATGCCGCTCCACAGATCCTCTCTGATTGGTAGGCAGCAATTCAATTTCCTTCCCATCCATTTCCACTTGCACCGTGTCCAGTGTTATTGTGATCATAATGGCACCTTTGGCTGCAGTGATGGAAATCTTGTCGAAGAAGGTACGAGTACGATTCTCCAGCTCCTCTTTAGATGGAGCCAGCATTAAATGCCCATCCACAATAATGCCTAACGGGATAGAACAGAAACAAGAGACATCATGTTAAAAGAGTTTTTAAACAATAAGATATATATATATATATATCCGATGTAAAAACATGAAACAACCTTTGTCTGGGTCCACAAGAAGCCGCAGTACATCATCAGCCCTGCCATCGATGGTAAAACACAAGTTCTGGTGGAGCTTTGGAAGCTGAACGACAAAATGTGGGTCTCCATCCACTTTCAGAGACAACAAAATACTCTTATGTTAATGAGAGTCTAATCTTATATTTAAACAGCAATGTGCAAAAACAGCTAAAGGCAAAATTGAATATTTCATAAGAAAGTCTGTCCTTGAGTCATACCTGAGGAGGAGAATACTCTAATTGAGCTTAAACTGGATTGGTTATCTGGGTCTGTTGAAACCGAAGACATGCTGCGGTAAAATGTGCTGCTAATTATACATTAATAAATGTAGCTGCACTGTATTTCGGGAAAGATTTTTATTGCACAAACAAAGATTATGAAATGATAAATGAAAAAAGTGGTTTACCAGACACCTCAGCATCGGAATCTGATTTTTAAAAAAAATACAAAATTTTATATAAAAACTACATAATACTTCATGGTAGCTGATATAGTAGACAGAGCTAACATTTCCAATGCTTTTAACTCACATGACTCATAATGAATGTTGTAGTCATAGTCGTAGTCATGTGCTGTATCATAATCTGGAAAGTAAAGTCATAATGATACAGCTTTGGCTTAATTTGATATATATTTACGGCCTGTTCACACCAAGCACCATAACTATATAGATAATGATAAAGATACAGTTCTAAAAATCGTTAATATTTCTAAAGAGTTCACTCCACAACGATAAAGGCATAGAGAAACAATATAATTCGAATAATTTTCTGAATGATTTTTTCCCAACATTGACAGCCAATCAAAATCCATCCTGTTCTCGTGAGCTCGAGAACTAAAAGCAACAGGCGCGAGTGCACTTAGAATAAACAGATGATATCGTTTGCTGGTGTCCCCGCAAATATAGTTCCCGTGATTGGTGTGACCGGCCTTTAGACAGTTGTTGTTAATTTTTGGAATCAGTGTCAAACTGATATGCATTTAAAAATGTATAACATACCTTTAAGAAGTTCAATATCTGTATAAAAGATTCAGAAACGCACAATCAGAAGCTACAACTTTACCCTAATTTTATTTTGACCGTATGTGTCCACTCGTCTTTACAGCTGCCACTTTGTTTTTCTTCCGTTAATAGCATCTATTTAATTCTGTTAAAAGCGGAAAGTTTGCCAAACTGAATTTTTTCAGTTTAATTAGTTCTATGTATGGTTTGTACACAAGACACAAGACACGACAAACCAAACACACCTAACATAAACAGATACCATTGGAAAAGAAATGAAGACTGTGTAGTGACCCTGTCAATTGGTTCAGGTTGATTGTAGAAGTATGTTCAACACTACCTACTGTAATCTGTCCTAGTGAACACATACGGTGTCTAACCCAAAGAAGTTAAGAAAAGGAATATAATACGGGCTGCATTACCTTTCCTTTGAATCTGGATAGATGAGGACACATCTGATGGTCAGAGAAGCATGGAAAATAGAGGACACAAAAACAAACATTACATTTGCATTTTTATTCGTTTGAGACATATGTAAACGTAAATATCTGCAAAATTGTGACTGACAATGTCAGCTTCTGCTTCTCGAAAGGAACTCACCCAGAAAACGAGCGGCTTCCCACAACTTTGGTGCATCTGTCATTCCTGGCATAGGCAGAAACGAAGGAGTCATCAGTGTGGCCACTTCCAGTTCAACCTGAATGTCTGAATTAGCGTCTGTGGTAGATGCTGTGGAAGTTAATGTTTGTTTGCCCTGCTCAAGCGTTTTGAGCCCTGAGGTGGTAGAGTTCTCAACATCCGAAGAGTCTTTCACCACAGATGGTGCAGTTTTGAGCAAGGAGGCTAACATTATGCTTTTGACTGGTGAAGAGGAAGAAGTGGTTTTCACTGTACTGACAGGTGTGTTTGAAATTTTAGCCGAGGCTGGTGTGGTTTTGAGGGTGCTTGTAGGCGAGGAGGATGATTTGCTGAAAAGCGGGGTAGAGGTGGTCTTAAGTGGTCCTGTAGTGGTCTTCTTAGGTGATGGAGGGGAGACTGTTTTGTTAAGGGAAACAGAAGAGTTAGGAGGCCGACCTGTGGTGTGAAGCCCTGAGGGTGGTGGATGTGCTCGTACTGATTTGGTGACAGGAGGTTTGCTTGTTTTTGGAGGTGAGAACGAGCTGGATTTTTTCCCTGTTGGAGACGTGGAAGACACTTTAGGTGCAGTGTGAGAGGTCTGATTAGTCACGTTTGTAGAACCTGCTACAGCACTAGTAGACATTTTGCTAGTTGTGGCCACAACAGAAGAGCTAATAGTAGGTTCTGGTTCATCGATATCTGGTTTAATCACAACCAACGATGTGACCGGTGTTACAAAATTATACTTCAATGAAAGATTGGTGGCTTTATCTACAAGAAGTCGCTGTATGAACACATCCGAGGTGTTAATTTTAGCCAAGAGCAACTCTTTGATTGTGAAATAAGCCCAGAGCCGATGCACAATGCTAGGAATGCCATCCAGTACCTGTGCACACCCCAGAGATGGTTCTGTGCCATTTACAACTGCTTTGGCCAATGGTAGCTCATTCTCCACTTTGACCTTCTGCTTTGAATCGTTTGCTGTTAGCATAAGCTTTAGATCCTGTACACCTGGCTTAAGTCGGCCCGTGACTACCAATTCAGAGCCCTGGAAGTAGTTGGGGAACAGAGAGCGAGTGATATCGTACACCTGATCGTCTAGATAGGACAGCTGGATATCTGAAAGCAGAGGGCTGGCAACTTCATCATAGAAATCTTTCAGCTGGACAGCTGCATCATCATCCTCATATACCTGAAAGAGAACAAACAAATGAAAATATTTATAATTTCATTTACAAAATTTATTTTAAACAATTTAAAGATTAGCTGAATGTCATACCAAGAGCACTGATATACAGTGCAACAACATTACGGCTTTTGACTGTTTGACTTTAAGAGAGAAAATTACACTCAAGCCACCTTAGTTGTATATGAGTTTCTTTATTTAGTTATATTTAAAATGATCCTGGCTTTATCCTTTATTAAACCCCCAAAGTCATGTGGAGTACAATGTATAATGAATAGATCTTTGACTTTTAGATTAAATGAACAGACACTTTTTTACCTGCAATTATTAAGCTTGGAATAGCCAGGACATTTTTGTAATATAACTCCAACTGTATTCATCTGAAAGCCGTAAAGTCATATACCCCTAGGTTGCCTTGAGGGTGTGTAAATTATAGTAGGGTAGTTTTCATTTTTCTGTGTTCTATGCCTTTAACTGAGTTTATGTGTTCTATAAATACCAGAGTTTTTTAATGACTCTTTCAACTTTTGGTGTATAGGCATATTTGTAGACGGCCACTTACCATCCGAGCCACACCACGATTCTCCAATGCCAGCCTCCTCAACATGGGAAAATCAGCATCATCTCCGAAGGCCAGGCCAAATAACGATGCTAAACCCAAAGCATTCTGTGCATTGTGCAGAATCACATCTGGTTCTGTCTCCCCAATAGTGGCTTCCCCATCAGTCAGGAAGATGATCATGGGAACACGGTGAGATGAAGCCACATTATCAGTGGATGAAGATGAGCGTGAGGATGGATTTAGCAACTGTGCAGCAGACAACAGAGCTGCATTGATGTTTGTCCCTGGTGTAAGGAGAAAAAAAGTTATTGCAGTATTTCTTGCATAACTGAAACCACAATGTGGCTGTTTAATCTCTAACTTCACCGAAACAAATTTTATTTATTCCTCAGTTTCCTGTCCGAACTGATGGCAATGTGATAAAATACAGTGTACCACAAAATAAGGGCTAACTTTAACTCTTTCTGTTGAAAAAAAAAATAATATCAGCATATGGTTTACAAACATCATTGGTAACATCCTTACATCCATAACTATTAAAAAATGAAGTATGTATAAGTTACTTTATAACTTATTAAATCACTAATTTATAGTGCCTATAGAAAACCATCATACCCTACCTTTACCTTTTCTCACACCCTGGAAAATAAAATAGATTAAGTCTTAAGTGCAGTTAAGAGCTGCATGTACATATTACATCTCTCATCATTTAAGTAAAAATATAATTAAAATAAATTCCAGAGGATTCATCAGAATAAATTAGTGAAATTCTTGGTTTGGTAAATCAGCCCCTTAGAGTATAACATTGCTTAGATTCAAGCAATTAAATTCCATGTTAAACACCAGGTTAAATGCCCCATCTGACATCAGTAGTAGTGGTGTTCAATACTTTAAAATAAAAGGAGCTATTTCTTGAAGAATCCACTGTTAGTAGTGCTGTTTAGCTATCAAAAAAAGGCAAAGCTGGCCTGTATGGCAGGGTGGCACGAAAGAAGCCTTTCCTAAAAGTGTCACACCCAGCCTTGTTTGCGCTATGAAAAAAACTAATTGGGAAGAGCCGGATACCTTTTGGAAAAATGTGCTATGGTCTGATGAGGCCAAAATTTATGTTTTTGGACTGAACTCCAAGCGCTATGTTTGGCGAAAAGCAAACACGGCACACCGCCCAAAACTCATCATACCTACTGTGAAGCATTGTGGTGGCAACATTATGTTGTGGGGGTGTTTCTCTTCAGCTGGAAATTGGGCGATTGGTCAGGATTGAAGGGAAAATGGATGCTGCCAAGTACATGCTGCCTGCTGCTAGACAACTGAAGATGGGCAGGTCATTTACCTTCCAACAAGACAATGACCCAAAGCATAGGGGTACGATGATTTTCTAGAGGCACTGTATATACATTTGTTTGTTTAAATATGATAAATTATAGTTTGATATTTAAATGCTACATAAATGTTATGAAAATAAATCAATTAAAAAGGAATTCTGCCAGAAACAATATTTTTTTAAAGATAAAAAAGAAACACCTACAGCCCTCTGCGATTATCCTCCTGACAAATTCCTTGGCATCCCGCACATTTTGCCGAGTTGCCCGGACAGTGCGGCCTTTCTTCCAGGTGTGGACCTTATCTGAGAAAGTGATGAGATTGAAGTAATCTCCCTCACGTAAATCACTCAGTATAGTGATCATGGCTGCCTTTGTCTGATGTAAAACAGTGGAGAAATACATCATTCATTGTTCTTTATCTCATTCTCAAGAAGTTGTGGTTTTGAGTTGGCTGACATGCTACCTGCTTGATTTTTGTGCCAATCATAGAGCCGCTGATGTCAATGACAAAGATGACATCTTTAGGAACTACAGGAAGCCCTCGAGGTGCAAAGTAGTGAACAAAGTAGCCATCATCCACCTGGAGTGAAAAAAAAGAAAACAAGAGAAAGTATTACAATGGACCACTGCTATTCTGGTACCACCAATCAGATACATTAGAGTGAAGACCTGGATGTCCCCCATGGGGTCTTTGAGCTCCACGTCATACTGAATGATGAAGTCTGCACTGAGACCTCTGGGGGAGATGTTCTTCTGTTGCTGTATGGTGGGAGTATAGTGCACATGTGCGCAGTAAGGATTCTGCTTGACCTTGGTTGATGGAGGAGGATCCGCATCCACTGAAAGATCAGGGGAAAGGAAATAAGCCACATTTTGTGATTGTTTGTCCTGAAGCATCTATGTGACAGAAGTGGTTCTTTTAGCATACCTTGAGCATTTTTGGTTAGAAGTCTGCTGGTTCTCAGTGGCAGAGCTCTGATAAAGCTAATGCCTGTCCGCTCTGATATGCTGACATCCAAGGAGACGTTCTGCACAGGCTGACCAGGCCGTAGACCCAGAGACAGCTCATAACGGCCGAAACGTCGTGATAACAGCTCCTCATACGTCAGTGAGAATGAGACACGAGCTCCAGGAGGCACGTTGACTGCGACACGGAACTTCTCTATCTCACGTTCCCTTTGGAATACAACAGAAGTTAATCACGCTCCAGGTTCAACATTTCACCTGAAAAATTATTTTGAAAAGATTTTTAAAAAGATGTATTGTTCGAAACATCTTCAAGTAGATAAGAAACACTGTAAGAAATTTTTGTCAACGCATTCATTACAAAAAAATATGTTTGTTGGGTCAAAACAGAAGAGAAAATTAAAAAGGCTTTTGCAATTTTTAGCGGATGGCTGCACACTGGGATTCTGCCAAAAGCAAGTCCCAGTGGAGAAGGTATTAATCTAAATTTGAACTGACTTGGTAGCAACGAGCCCTGCTGTTTTCCCCTGCTTCTTAGCGGTGTCATAGATCTTCCTGGCATCAGTTCTCCTCTTCACCTGAGCCACATACACCTTACCATTTGAGGTACTGGATATAAGCAAAGACAAATCAAATCAGAAAACATTCATATTTTGATAATGATCATACAGTCTAGTTCATACATCATGATTATCAGCATGCCTAATATTAACATATTGGCTGTTTATTAGTACTGAAAGCACATATTCTGCATGACCATATTCTACATCCCTAATCCTACACAATAACTAAAAGTCAAAACTACCTTAACAATAAAAAAAGCAGCAAATTAGAAGTTTGAGGTCAAAGTCTTAGTTAAGTGATAATTTTGATTTTAACTAAAAAATGCAATTTCATTCTAACAATCATAGTTGTCTCATATAATAATTTTATATCTTACAGCGGGCCCTTTTATTTTTAAATGGTTGTCGTTTTGTCTCACAATGTGATTTAATATCATCCAGTTATGAATATATTATCATGGTTAGCATTTATTAAAAACTGTGATTATATCATAAAATGTGACACTATCACAACTTTTTCTTGTAATTGTGTCTTTATTTCTCAAAATTGCATTTCTTGACTAATTTTCAATCCTTTAGCACTAAAGACAGTTCAGCCAGGACTTAAATGTTTGGTTTAGTGTGTGTGTGTGTGTGTGTGTGTGTGTGTGTGTGTGTGTGTGTTTAGTATACAGTAATTTTTTTGTTTGCGTGCTTTAGTTTTTGTTGTCAGCTTTATGTAAAACCTTTTTTGTACGGAGGACCACGAACTCTGCATTTCATTCAGCGTGCAGAGTTTTTGCCCCTGCTTTTTGTTTGTCTTAATTTAAACTCGCAAAAACAAATGGAAATGGATCATGGCGAAAAGAAAATGCAATTACACTCACGAACCATAATTACTGCGAAACTCTCGCAATCACATAGCAATTCCAAAACCCCCTTAACGATCAGTTCTGGGGCATTTCCCCTGCATAAACGCTCAGGAGTTCACCCGCGCAAACTTATCCATACTCTCTTTATGTCTTTACATGCGGGTCAAGCAGAGAAAATGCTCAAGTAAGGTCAGCCCCTATAAGCAAATATATTTAAATAAAAGTCAACAAGAACTAACCAAAATAAACCAACAGCCTTGAAAAAGAGCTTGTTTGAATAAGAGCAGGGTGAATGGACAGTTTAAAGCACAGTGGAAAAAGAGGCGCCTGTATGTATGTGTGGCACTGAGAGGTCTGGGATGGCTGTGCATGTGACACTGTGAACAGAGCTCGCAGTCACAGTTTAACAAATGCTACTGCATGAAAGAAACACATTTGCCGCGGCTATTTGAAAAAAGACAGAGCCTGATGGAAGTGTCTGTCCGTATTTGCGTGAGTATTGAGGGTGTGTATACATCCGTAATGTACATTGAAACTTGAAGACCTGCTTTGTCGATGGATACATGTGTGCATTCTTCACGCATGTGTGTGTATTTATATGCACGTAAATGTGTGAGCGTGTGTACCTTGGCCGTGTGCCTTGGTAAACTCTGCTGGGTAAAAAGGGAGAGTGAACAGAGCCAGTTCTCGTCATTTTCTCTATTAGCTTTCTGAGTTTTCCTGACAAAGCCTGCTATTCATCTGGCCTGAACGTTCTTTACTTCTGACCCGCGTCCGCTTCCAAATCCAGCCCCTGTGTGCTTTATCAAGCTGTTATGGAGCCTTATTTGTGGGAAATTTTTATATTTAGCATTTCTGGAAAAGAGGTTTACAGAACTTTTACAGAATTTGTGATCAAACATGATTGCTTCACTAGGTTCGTTTTGTTCATTTCTTTCTGTCCATTTGCTCTATTCCAGTCTCATTTCCTTTATTTCTTAATTTGTATAAAAATAACAAACTTACAACGGATATAATATAATTTAGTGAAAGTTACAGGCAAAGTTCACTCAAAAATGACAATACTCTATTATTTACTTACTCTTATGTGGGTCCCAAATCGGTATGACTTTTCTCTTTTCTGTATAACACTGAAGTAGAAATTCTAAATAATGTGTTGGTCGCTGTATTCCATGCAATTAAAATCAATGGGCAAAAACTTAAAAAGAATGCAAAAGCAGCTTAAAATATGATCAAGTTGACTATATTTCTATTCACAAGCCATACAAAAGCTCTGTGTGACAATCAGACCATATTTACATCTCTATTCACTTGATATACTCCCCTTTCTCTCTCAAGAATTTCTGATTCTGGATCAATAAATCAGTGAGATTAACGAATCAGTCCAATTTATGAATGAATTATTCAAGGTTTATGAACTAGATCAACTGATTCATTGACTTAACTCAAAAGAACGAATTGTTCACACACTGGAATACTTTACTCATGAATGTGCCAAAGAGGATAAAAGTGTGTTTGTCACACAAAAAGCTGTCATACGGCTTTAGAAGATTTAGAAAATAGTGTCACTATTATTAGCTTTTGTCCGATTTTTACAGCTTGACAGTTCCCATTCATGTAACTACCTTGAAAAGCATGATTGGTGTTAAAAAGTGTGTCTCACGTTTAACAGTTAAACAAAGAAAGACATTTTTTTCATTTTTGAAATTGCATATGGGCAAGAAAATGATAACAGAACTTTAACTTTTAAGTGAAGTAATCTTTTAATTATTTCTGTAAATTAGATCGGAGCATTAAAACAAAAACCTTTTGATCACAAAGCACATCTTTCCACATGAACAAATCATTAGTACAATTATAAACCTGCTGTGTCTAACTAAGGAAAATGCCAAGCGATACTCAATTTTATTGCAATTTCACCATTTTTAAGCCCTTCTGACAGCAAGAATAACAAAGAACATCATTTTGGACTCACATGGTAAAGTTGGAAATAAATGCAGATGAAGATAAATCCACCTCAAAGGCAGCCTCTTTAGTAATGTGCAGTTGGTTCCATACAGTGCTTTCCACTGTGGTTACAGCATAGCGAGACACTACAGAACACCGCACATGGTAATCCAACACCTTGAGCTAAGGGCACAACAAACACCAGAACAATACATTAATATGCCAAGAAACCTTTCACTTTTCTTAATATTAGCTATGAAAAAGCTGTGCACATGAACTTGAGTATTTGAAGGTCTGCAAGGAAACACATTTGGGGGGGAAAAAAATGTAAACATGACATGATTTTATTGAACAATTTGTACGATTAGAATGTTAATTTTGATTTCTCAGGACTTCTGAACTGATGCCCAATCTCAGTCTGTTTACTTGAATCTGATTCAGACCACATTGGTCTGGCTGCAGAAAAGTCTATCAGAGCACTCTTTCATGCACTGCATGCAACAGCATATGCTCAAAGGAGCTGTGTATACAATTTAAAGACAAAATTAAGTGACAGAAACAAATAATAACACAATTAGCCTTATCTACAAATTAAAAACTATTAAAATCAATATATTATCGTGGGTCTGACAGTAAATATTTAAGATTGTTGTGTTAAAAAAATTAATAAATAAGTGATAATGGCAAGTTATTTAAGTCTACTTCTGCTTTGCTCTCTGTCTCCAGTGACCGATCTGGATCATTTTGCTCATACTGCTTCTAACTCATGTAAACATTCTCATGTGTTTCATACAAACAGACATCTCAAAGCATCAAATTCAGGTTTGTGCATATTTTTAAAATGAACAGGAACCCAATGGGTCAAAAGGCTAGAACACTATTGGGTGCTTTATGGGATTTCACAATAAACCAAAGCAAGACATTTATCTTAATATTTACAGTTTGTCAGAAAGCAAACACATAGCTTTTTCTGTCATACTCACTGCTGGTTTTGCTGTTGAGGTCTGACGTCTCGGTCTCTAAAAAGTATAAAATAATATGTGAGGCCTAGTTATTTTCTCGATGGCTCCCATCCAGAGCGGAACTTTTGCATTACGTTCAGTGAACGTATACCACAGACTTATCTACAAATAATTTATTCCAACTAGGCCTTATGAACATATACACATCACAAAACAAACCTCATTGCTTAGTGCCGTTCACCTTTAAACACGCACACTAACTCTGCGTTATTCATATAAACTTAATCAACTAACATTACAAACCACAAAAGACCTTTGAAGTAAAAAATAGCTTGAAGTGCTCTCAGTTTTCTCAGATTCCAGCGGTTTGGTCTTGATCTTATATTGAAATAGACTGAATCAAAGTTATTCATGAAAAAGGTGGAAATGGAACTAAATGTCAGTACTGTGCACACAAGACCAGTGGAGGATTTACACACAATTCACTTCAGTGTCCATATATTACCACATCTCCAGGAGATTGCTGTAAACACCAATGAAAAAAGCCAAATATGCACAAATGCGTCTTCGCTGCTGTAACTTTTCAGTACACTCTTTAAACGAACCTGCTGTGACAGGTTTATTAAAAAACTAATTTTGTGAGATAATAAAACAGCTGCTAAATAATTATGACCGTTAATAGGCATAATATGTGAACACAGTAATGCAACCTTGATGTTATCCTTCCTTTTCTTTGCTTTCCTTTTTTGACTCAAAAGCGTAGAAGGAATGCAGACAGGATAACAGTTTGAATTTCTCACATAATGACCTAGTGGGAATCTTTATTACAACATTGTAAGATTCCAGTGTAATGCACAATTTAAAAAAAAAAAAAAAACTACATAAGAAAACACAAATGTTGCTAACAATAAAATTACGATTAACAAACGTTTGTAAACAGATTATGTTATTTAACAACCCTCCGTTTCCTAAGGCATCCAAACACAATATAAAAAAGTTCTACAAGCAGATAAACGATATAAAAATCCTAAAAACCACTGATACAGAAATGATTAAATGATACTTGACTTTTCTCACGTAATGTGTTTGCGTCGTCCAAAATACCGTCACAAGACAAACTTCACATTTTACTAACGTCACAAAACAATCGAGAAAATAATGTTTAAGTGTAAAATTCTGCATGATAAAGCCATTACCAAGTACACATACCTGGAGAGGGACTGATGGCACACATCCAAAAGGAACAAGAGCAAGTAGGATTAAAACGAGTACAGTCAGATCCAGTTTAACATCCATGCCTGCAGATGGTGCGGGAAAGACAAGCCGAGTGCGCAAGGTCTTCCACTAACTTCACATTTTACTGCACAAAGTTGTTTATGAAAGGGGCAGTGTTGCCCCCTCCCTCCCAAACCGATCCTAAAAATGATACCGAAGCCACGATAATGCCATAAGAGAGACGGATGCACATTTGGACTGGAAAAATAACTTGGTCGTAATGACGAATGAGTTTGAATCACGCGCAGGTATTTGTGGGTTTCAAGCGGAGCTCTTTTCACGTGCGCACACTGGAAATTTCGCAGAGCCTCGCCACGGTCTTGGGGGCCACGAAAAAAAAAAAAAAACATTAACCCGTCAGTGCCTACATTTCAGTCGTTACAAAATTGTTCTAAAACTGCATCAGTGTCACCATATCTGAAGTATTTAGAAACTGAATGTTTATTCTAGAAATCTCGGTTAGGTCGGAGGGGTTTTGGACAGGCGCTCGTGAACGTACTAATAAATAATGAATTGTGAGGAGTCAAGTGGCTTGAGAAGGGTCTCGTGTGAGATTGTGACGGCTAATATAGATTTATTTGTTTGGTTGCTGTCCATGGTGCTGTTAACTAACCGAATCGTCTTGTGATTAACGTTTTATGAATGTACAAACGGGTACTATTGTCCAGATCTTTGAACACAAAATTAAAAATATTAAAATAAAGACCATTCACTTTCACACGATGGGGAATTTACCTATTCTAACCAAACATTTTAAACTAGTAAAAGATAAAAACAGCAATAAAATGTTCTTTAGTTGCAACAACCATTTCAACTAAAAACATTAGGCTAATGCAACAAAGTACAAACACTTGATTTTAACAATTTAGTTTGAAAAACTAAAGTACAATTCAAAAGTCTGAAAGGCCTAGTTAAAATGCCAAAAAAAAAAAAAAAAAAAGTTTACGAATCTAATTTAATACAATATTAATATAATTTGTAAAGAATTCATATTAACCACTAAATTTGAAGAAGTTTTGGAAATACATTTTAAAAAAATCCAGTCAGTCAATTTGTTTTGTTTTACATTTTGAGACTTTTGGATCCCACTTTTGTGCTCCTTCCTGTCACCTTGTTATCCATTTACACAATCTGTGTGTAGATTAATTGTGCAAAAACTGCAAAAATGTAAGATTTTTTTATGATTATAGATGTTCAGGGACAGTCTGTAGTGCTTCTTCTGGCTTTCTCGCGACATTCACATTCTGGAATGCAAATAAGAAAATGTTTTTAGTCACTGATCAGCGATTAAAATTCAGAATTTGAGAGTGTTTCCTGACTTACTGTGGGTCTGTCCCTGTGTGTGTTCACTGCTTGGATGTTTAAATAGAAGGACTCCACTTTGCATCCTGAAAGCATAAAAGCACACAACATACATATTACGTGTAACACTTTTCATTAATAACAACGAAAAAAAAATCATGTAGTAGCAGGTTTGGAGCCTAAATTAGACGAATAGATCCATGTTTGGGGAAAGAAAATCCTTCTCACCATAAGCTAATGGAGTTAGTTTGAGAACAGTATGCAAAGGACACTTTAGATATGGTAGATCATCTGTGGAGAAATCAGAGATGTATAATTTGCATGAAAAAATGCTATGATGGTGACAAAAAAATTCATTCAGTGACAGCAATTGCTGGTTGTTTTTGGTTTAGACCTGCACTTTTGTCAAGAAAGTAGGCCAGTAGACAACGCATGACTGCCTGGTGGCAGATGACCAGCACATTCTCTTGTCTCTCAAGCTCCATTATGACTGGCTCTAGACGGTGCACCAGGTCCTCATATGACTGCAGAACACAGAAAAGGTCAAAAAGTTTGTAAAAAAGAAAATAAATAAAAATGATGATTTATCATTATTGCTATTATTAAGTAATGGTTCTTATTATCCATGTTGAAAAATTTCCTGCTTAATATTTTTTGATGCAGTTTTTAAGGATCTCAAAAAAAAATACATTTTAAAAATGCATTAATTTCTAAAAGATATCTTTTGTAACACTGTAAATGTCTTTACTGTCACTTTTGATCAATTTAGTGAATCCTTGCTGAATTAACATTAATTCATCACTTTATTTAAATCTTTCTTACCACAAACTTTAGAGTGGTTGTGTATCTTGGTTTTCACAAACAGCATATTGATTTTTTTTTTTTTTTTTTTTTTTTTTTTTCTGATCAAATAAATTCAACTTTTGTGAGTAAAAGAGGCTGTTCAAAAACAAAAAAACAAACACAAAAAAAAAAGATCTCAACTTTGTGATGAGCAGTGCACATTTTTAAACAAACTTATTTTAACACGGTTGTGTTGTGTACAGGACTCACTTCACCCTTTGGATATCGGTAGCGGTACTTGTCCTGGTCTCTTAAAGCAAACTCTTCTGGATGGGTTGCCTGAATCTCCTCATACGTCATCTCTTCACATACACCCTTAAAATGTACCAGAGTTCAACAATTTTTTTTAACATTTGCATTTCACATGCATACTACATTTAATACAGAGCATGACTAGCTTACCGCGTCGATTTCATTCAGCGCCTTCCACTGTTCATATGGGACACCAAGTGCCTCTGCAGTCTGTATGGTCCTCTTCATGTGACTTGTCCACACCTTCAGGTCCTTGATGGACTGACCCCTGATGAAATCTGCAAGGGCCTTAGCATACTATACAACAAGACAGACAAGTATAGTCTTTATCTGTGCGTTTAAGAAACACTGACATAACAGAATATACACTGAGACAGCATTTTTTGTAAAAGAAGCTCTATAGAAAAAGCAGCGTTCTTCTTTTGAAGAACCTCTTCCAAATGATGAATGCAGATGTGACATTTTTGCGTGGACTGTAAATGCCTCAACAATACCTCAGCTTACAATGTTAACCCTCTGAATCACCTTTTGGCCTTGTGAAGAGAGGCCTGTATCTCCACCGATTCGTCCCAACAGGTTGAGCTCACTTTCTCCATGGCGGCTCAGATAGATGGATCGTGGTGTGACGTGGATGTTCATGAGGTAATACACTATACGACTCTGAATGTGATCTTGGACGCGGTTGACGAGGTACCTGGATCCCACGTTAAAGATCTTAATGAAAGAGAGGTGTCTATGAAGCAAACAGAGAGGCAGAGGAAGTTAAAGAGTTGGGTCTGTAATAGTTGCAGATATCATCTTAACCCATTTGAAACATCTGCAGCGGTGTACCTGTCCTTTTCCTCGTCCAGGGGAACATAGGACATTTTATAACAATCAATACGCTTCAGAAAATCCACCAGTGCTTCCTCTTTGTCGTAGTTTTCATAATCTGGGCTGCTTAGTTTTACTTGCTGTCAAAAAACAAAAGAAATAATCAAATCCATCTCATCCTAATGCATTTTCAAAACAATATCTAACATTATTAATATAATGAATGCAATCCTACCATTATATTTGCCTCAATGATTTCTGGGTCGTCACAAACCGACTCAATGAAAAACACCTGCACGTAAACATTTTTTGTGAAAGGTTGGTTGCTAAACCAATCACTTAAAAAATATTTTCAAAATAATGACAGCTGTTTAACGGTTTTCAAAATTGTGTAGACTTTCCATTAACAAACTTCTTTCAGTGCATCACAAAACACTACACTGCTGCAGCCATCAACTCTCCTCTCATTCAATCTCTGATCTGAATTGGTTCAGCTCTTTAAAAAAAAATAAATAAAATCAATTGGCTATAAATAAGCCGCTTTAAAAGACAAAAAGTCAGTGATACAATGGAAATAAATGGGTGGTGAAAACAAACCATACCTTACCACACCTTCCAAAATCAATACTGAATATAAAACATTAAGATCAGTCACTTTTAAGTTACTGCACTATAACAAATCATACTGTTATATTTTTATCTAGCTGGAATGACTCAGGTTTACATATTTTACATGAATTAATACATTTGTTTATATAATAGTTTTAATATTTGCACCCTTTAGTTTATATAATCAAATATTTTTGCTAGGCCTTCTCCAGTCTGAACCTAAACCACTGTGAAGATAGTAATCTAAAAGAGGAAAATTGATTTTTAAGCTTAGAGCGCAACAATCTCTTCTAGTTCTTATATTTGTAATGAAATAACTTGTGGAAAACTACAGTCTTTAAGTAACATCTCCTTAATCATCAAATTAAACAATATGCAAAGAAGTTGTGAGGCAGACTTTCAGGAGGCGGTCTGTTGAATAAGCAAAACCCTGCACTTGCCTTATAGCCCTTCTCCTTGGCAAAACTGATGATGACTCCTCTTCTCTCTCTTGTGGTGTTGGTGGCATCAAATACCTGCGAAGTGCATTTGTCAGAGATTGATTTGCCTCGGAGACTCCTCAAAAGGAATGCTGAGAATCACAGACTAAGCTAAAAAAATCCTCAATTGTATTGGGTTTATATCAGATTCATAAAGTAACTTAAAAAGCTGAATTCATAGCTTGTGCAGACAAGAAGAACCGTTATCCATTACATTCTTGACTCACTGCAACTTGTCCCTGCTCCTTAGTGAAGTAATTGCCGATGTCCTTAAGAGCATTTGAGGCACAGGCTCTGAAGACATAATACACATATTTACTGAACTGACTACATTTAACACATAGATATGCACACAAGACAAGACAGAGTTCATAATCAAATAACACTGCTTAGTTATATACTGTCATCCAAAATGTACTGCACCTGCGGATTTTCATGGCCTCTTCATTGTCTGGTCGGAAAAATTCATAGTTCTTGTATGTCTGCACAACTTCCCTTCGATATTGACCCAAATTAAAGACTTTGGGGGGGAAAAAAAAAATTAAATAGTGCTGTGAAACAATTAAATCACATCCAAAAGAAATTTTGTTTACATGTGGGTGTAATATATATATTTATATAAAGTTTGTTTGTTTTTTTAAAAAGCAGTTTTATATGTAGAATATTATGCATACCACAAACATAAAATCAAATACTTGCCATTAAGAGCTAATCATTAACTTCATAACACATTCACTCACCTTGAGTTGGGACTCCAATCCAATTCAGGTATCGAGTCAACTTTTTGGAGATGTAGGTCTTTCCCCTGGCTGGCAGACCAACCATAACAATCATCGTGGGACAGTTTGTAAACTGAGGTCGTGATGCTGTAGACCAGAAGAAAACATTGACATTAAAAGTTTCAATAAGGTTTATTCACTTGGAGATGTTGGAGTAGGAGATTTTATATGCATTTACAAATTACACACAAAGGAAGGATGTAATTGTTTCTTTCAGTTGAGAAAAAAAAGGGAAAAATGAAAGCGGTAGAAGAAGAAGAAGTCTGCCACATTAGCTTCAAAAGTACATAAAGGAACCCACTGACTTCTGCAATGAAAACCATACACCTTCATCAGCTTGTTGTTCATTCTATACTTCTTAGTATTGAGACAGCAGGGCTATTCAAACGACTTGGAAAGCAAAGAGTATATAAACTACTGAAAGCACATCCCACAAAAAACAAGGAATCGCATGAGTCTTGAAACCAACTCCGGTTCATATATTCCTGTTCATCCTGTTGCCACTACTGAAGAAACAAAGCTCTCAAAAGCACAACTTCAAGAGGCCATTAAATGTAGACAAAAGAAGCAGGCAGGACTGAAGTTCACAACACCCGGGTTGATCATCTACAAGAGATTAAGGCTCTTAATGCAGCAAGAATTTTAGAGGAGAGGGAATTAGCAAACATAGTAAAAGGAAAGGCGGGTGAATTAAAGGATCCCCTCACTTACAGCCTCTCCTCTGGCCTAGGGAACTGCCCATTCCTGGTACCCATATCTTGAGCAGGGGTGTCTGTGTGAGCTCCTTCTGCTCCGTGGACATGTCGTTAGGCCGTGCACGGCTGATTGTGTGTTTGGGAACTGAGAACACATGGCTGGGATCCCATCAACCCTGTTCCTGCTCAGGTCACCTGACCGAGGCGGGAAGAGTTGGGAGGAGCGACAGGGTTGGTGGAGAGACACAATCCTGCCTGCCAATGGGTAATTGACTTAGTTAACCCTTTAGAGGCTTTGAGTCTGTCACTTTTGGCTTCATGACAACAAAAAAACCCTACTCCATTTATTCAATAAAAATAAAACATTTAGTTAAAATATGTTACTTCAAGTACCATTTCTTTTAGAACGTATACAGGGTGTTTATTTGCGAATTTGTAAATTACAATGAAATTAGATTTTTTTTATTCATTTTTAAGTAAAGCCCCGTTCACACCAAGGACGATAACTATAAAGATAAGGTAAAGGTAACGATATTAGCGTCCACACGAGCGGACGACTGTCACTTTAAATTCTCGAGCTCGTGAGAACAGGAGGGATTGTGATTGGCTGTGAAAGTCTGTAGCGTTCATCTGAATGCAGAAAATCTCTCTGGAAGTGATTCCAACGATATCGTTTCTCTGTATACTTATCGTTATAGTCGGGTTGCGGACTCTGCTCTTTATTATTGAGAACTATATCTTAATCGTTATCTTTATAGCTATCGTGCTTGGTGTGGACGAATTTTTTATCCAACAGTCTCACTTCATACTGGTTTTGATCTCCAGTATTTATTCCTTTCTGTTTACAGCAAAGTTGATAACTGTGCATATAAAGTTTAATAATCATTCTAATTCTATGACAGCATTTAAACGAAAACCACAGCAGTAACAATACAGTGACTGTCATATAACTTTCAAAACAATTTATCAAGCTAATCTCTAAAAACACTGACAGCCAATCAGAATCCACCAAACTTGTAGCGTCATGCGACATGACTTCCGGGGGTGTTCCAGAAAGCAAGGTTAATTTATCATCTGCTAAACTCCGGACTCTTAGTTGATTAACCCAAACTTTGCTTACTCGAAGTATCCAGAAACGCGTCCGGGAGTAAGTTTATTCAACACAGAATGTTAACACGCAAGGCACTCACAGCAGAGCCATGAATCGACGAATCTCTATGGAAACCGACGCTGTGAAAAAGCGCGCCATGCTGTTTCTCTCTTTTTCCGTTCAAAGGTCATTACTTGGTGCATATTGTCACCTAACTCGTAGTTGTGTAATCATTTTTTCCCCGTTTAATTTTAAATTCATGAAAATAAGAATTATATTGTTTGTTTCATGCTAATTATGTCATATAAGATGTGTAATTTTATTCGGTTATAGAAAATGCAGATCCATGGTAATCTTGTTATAAAAGTGTTTTATAATTTATACAGAAAACGATTATATATGCCAATAAATATAATAACCATTTAAGAATTTTATTGAGAGAATATAGAATATAATCACGCCCACTGCTGTCTCGTCAGTAGAGCACACACGCATGCGCTGATAGTAAGCTAACCCTGAAACAACCCACTCCGGAGCAGGTTATCTTCAGAGAGCAGGTTGCTATGGCTACTAGCTTACCCTTACTTACTCTTAAACATCCCTCAGTATGTCACACAACCTGCTTTCTGGAACAGCCCCCCAGAACGCCTTTAAGAAAGTTATCATGCGTTGATGTGGATGCTAATAGTTATATTATACACAAATAAATTAGGTGTAGAAATTATTTTAATTCAGAAACTGTATTAAAGTAATTTGTAAACTGTAGTAGTAAATTGTACAGGTAATTCCAAATAAACATCAGGTAAAACATTGAATTAAACATGAAAAGCGGTAAAGCGAAAAAGTATTTTCTTGTAAAAAAAAAAAAAAAAAAGATTATTGAAGTATGTTTTACAAGTTTGAATAACACCCTTTAAGGGCACGTTTACAATTCTTTGCATTTTTGGAAAGTTTTACAAACATGATAATATTCCAGTATTCCAGGCTAGGTGAGACCAAATAGTAAAGAAACAATAATGAAAAAAAGTGCCTTTTGAAACCTATTTTAAGGCTTAGTTGAAACAGCCCCTTTACAGCGGATGAAAAGTGAAAAAAAAGATCTCTCTTGCTGTTCATGACCCATTTAGCATCACACGGTTGTGGTGTAGTGGAGCATGATGAAGCTCAAGAGCAGCTTGATCAGGATGTGTGGTAAATAACAAGATTAGCAAGACTGCAGACAGACTTTGCGTACTGTCTGATTCTTTACGTGCCTGACTTCATCTTGCTCCCTGATCTCCAAGTGTCTTTGATATCATGTCCTTCTAATCCATCACACAAATAAACTATTAACCGTAAAACATAAAACTTTCAGAGCTGTTGGGACACATTTAATGGGAAACTGCGTACTGTGGGAGTCGCAATATTTCACATGCAGAGAAAAGTAGCTCGCTTACGATTTACAGCATTGGCTCGAATCCACTGATCTACATAGGAATATTACTAGGTATCTTTTATAGATCAGTGCTAGAGCCACAGAGAGGCACAGGTGAAGCACAGCCAACGGGATGTTCTTCCCCCTGCAGAAAACAAGCTAGTTTTAGCCGATCATCCATCTTGGTCATAGCTGATCTATAATAGAGTCATTAAGGGGTTTTAGAGGTGTTTTGACCGCCTTAGCTTGGTGACAGAATTTTGCAGAGTAGTCAGTGGGGAGACAAGAGGTTAATACATTTTTTTACATTGTATTACAGTAACTTACTGGGTCATCATTAATATTTTTCTCCTCATCTTCGCCCACCTTATCGCTCATGAATTCACTGGCTTCACGACACATCAGCTTGTAAATAAACTCCATGCGTGATTCATGCATTTTCGCTATCGTTCTTTTGCGTATACGGCTGAGATCAGGACTCGTTCACACTGGAATATCATATTGGCCACATTTAAAAATAATAACGCGAACAGCCGGATCTGAGCAGTAATACATCTGTGTCGAGCACTTATCGCATGCAGTTAGTTTAGACCCTCAAGTTCACACAGATCAAAATCACAAATCACTGGGATTTTTGTCTTTATTGAAAAAGAAGCAAATGGAGAGGCAAACAGGTGCAACAGCATCATGTCTTGATGTTGAACAAGGCTATCTGTTGTTTTGTCATTAAGGTATTTTATATATCTATCTATATATTTCTATAGCTATGAATATTTGGTTTAATGATTGAAGTTTACTTGTAAGTTCTCACGTATTTATTCCTGTTTTGGTTTGTGAGAGTAGCTTGAAAACAGCTACAATAATGTCTCAAGCTGTTTTCACACTGCAAGCATGTGCACTTACTGCTCTTCCCATATGACTCTTGATATTTGACACTTTTGCCCTAAGACAACTTCCTGGACACATACCACAACCATGACCACATGTACTGGTTGTGCTTCATATTGACTAAAATAAACAAGTCAATAATTTTATCTCCTGGTTGTATGGCAAATTTGAGCTCAGTTTAGCAAACTGTGCAACCAAATGTCACTAATACACCAGGAAAAAAAAAAAAAAAAGGTTTGACTTATTCTGACAGCTTATGCAGCACTATCCATCTGTTGCCTGTTCACACTCAATCAGTTCAGTTGTCAAGCTTTGAACTCACCAGCACTGTCACAGCGTGTTCGTCTGTGGAAGTCCTTGGAAAGTGCATCCATTTTTAGGGAAAACGGATCACCTTAGATACGGATCCCCGACTTCTCTCATGGGCAGCGGGACGTACTTCAGATGATCATTTTAATGCAACTAAATAAGAGAAGCTTGTGTATTCTCTCTCCCCATCATCCCCCACCCTGATGACACGTAGACATATGATCTGTGCCGCCTGGCCTTGTCCTTTAATGTCTGCCAGACCAATAGTTCACAAGCTCGGTGAAAGCACAGGCTGCTCACAACAGCAGCAAAGGCTATGCTTCTGGCTTTTAACCTTTACGCTTTCCACTAGCCACACAGTACAGTATAAACCACTCACCAATGTCATTTTCATGGTTATAAGTCTACCCAGATTATATATTGTTAGGTTTGATCTAGAGTATTTTAATAAGAACAATAATGATAGTTATAAAATACAGATGTAACCAGCAGAACGACTTGGTGCATGATATATGACTGGCACACCAGTTATCAGTTATCAATTTATTTTATTGTTATCTGTTCATATTAGTTATACGCGAGTGAATACTGAATAGTTAATTGTGCACATTTCCAGAATTTCAGTAATTTTTATATTTAAATTATAATTTTTTGTGAGTTTTGTTTTTGACGGTAAAGTGTTGTTTAAAAACCTCAAGGGGAACTGTTATAAATAACGTTTCTCCAAAAAGTCCCAGACAATGACTAAGATGACAAATGTTTCCTCAATATTTATTACTTTGACAATGTTAAAAAAAATAATAATATAAAGAATTATAAATATAATATAAAACCTAATATTTACAATCTGTTCTAAAGTGATAGTAAATAATTATTTTTTTTTAGAGAGCAGATTTTTGTTAGCCATCAAGCCGTGACAAAACACAAATTCATCATACAAAGGAAAGATAACATTTCTTTAGTTTTTTTTTTTAATTCTCTTTTACTTTACAACATGGTAGTCATATAAGATTGTGTGGTGTATAATATCTTAATGTGTATATTGTAACTGTTTACCTGTTTATCATATGTAGCCTAATAAAAAAACATTAGGTAAGGTGTTTGTTTTGGTAAGGCTTTGTTGCTTAGAAACTAGATCATTACTGTGATATTGATGAATGTCCGTTATCTAACCAAACAAGCTGTGTTCTTATGAATTTACAAAAAGGCATGCAAATATAAAAAGAAAAAATATTACTAAGCAGTGCAGGAACTAAGCATTGCAAGCTATACGCAACGCAATAAACCGACTTCTGTTTTTCAGAGAAGAAACGAGAGCATATCCTGTCACAAGATCTACATATTCACTTGAAAAAAAACCCGCAACGAAAAGTCACCCCCACAACAAAGAACATGTATCTCTAATTCATCGCCATGCTGTTTGGAGTTGGCTTTTTCAAGGTACAGTCCGCCACAAGAGAGCCGGCAGAGGATTGGCGGGCTCGTCCGTCCCTTATGAAACACTTCATCAACACTTTATCACCGTTAAAGAGGTAGACCAGTGGGTTGATCGCACTATTCATGCAGGCCAGTCCATTACCAATTTGGTTAGCGATGTACACATTAGAGTACCATTTCAGGCACGTGTCGCCCAGTTTGGAGATTCGAGTAACAAGGTTTAAGTTTCTAAAAACGTGATAAGGAATGAAACAAACAGAGAAGAGCAGGGTAAGGACGACGACCAGCCTTAGACACCTCAGCTTCAAGATGACATCGATGTCTTTCTTTGTCACCAAGGTAAAGGCCACATGTCCGTAGCAGCACAGCATTATTAACAAAGGGATGCCGAACCCGACGACCGTCCTCCCGATGCTGTACTTCAGGTACTGCGTAATGTGCTTGTCCGAAGTTGTGTCAAAACACGACGTTGCGTTACGGTCGGTTTTGTCAAAGAACATATCAGGCAGGCACTGGAGGAAAACCAAACCCCACACCAGGGCGACGATGGCCACGGAGTGTCTCGCGGCAATTCTGCCTTTAACCCTCAGAGTGTGAACGATGCCCAGGTATCTGTACACGCTGATGCACGTGAGGAACCCGATGCTGCCGTACAGGTTGATGCAGAAACACAGTCTTAAAATCTTGCAGAAAACATCTCCAAATATCCATCTGCTGCTGGAAGCGTAGTAAATCACCAAACAGGGCAAAGTTAAAATGTATAAAATGTCCGCGAGGCAGAGGTTTAGCACGAATATATTTACGTTACCGATTTTGCTCCAGTTGTCATACATAGATTTCAGCCCCAAGCCGTTGCCGATCACTCCGAGAACGAAAACGGCAACGTAGACTGAGGGCAGGAAGGCGTGCGTGAAATTAAAATTGACCGATTTGCAGGTAGAATTGGACTCCATCGTTCATTAAAGACGACCATCGGACTTTCTCGCTGGAGGCTTGGGGATGTGCGGTAATTCTAGCACGTGAAAACATGTCACAGGAAGTGGGCGCCTTCACTAACGCCACCTTCAACGTGAAAGGTGCAGCACGAAAAAAATGAAATAAATGAAACTCTGAACTCTGAACTTTGAGCTTCAGCTAATTTAGATTATAGCGAAAGACCACTTAACCTATGTATTATACATGTAATCTCACCTATTATCAAAACACATCCTCTTTATTTCTATTGTATTTTCCATTCATGTGCATACAGTAATCCCTTACAAAATGGGAAACTATTTCTACATTTGCAAAACAGAGCATCTAATTCCTGCTTGCCTTTCCTCGTGAAAACAAGAGAGGGCAGCCTTACACTTCGGAACCACTGCTGACTCAAGCCACTAGATTTTATTTCATTGACTTAATATTGTTTTTAGTTAGTCCATTGTTGAACCTCCCCTCTGAAATACAAATGAAAGGCTTATTTCCCTGTTTGTACGTTTACGTATGCTAATTAAAGTAGCATGCCAATGTCAAAAATGAATAAAGCTACTAGACCCCAAGAAAGTGAGACAGTGACACAGCACAACAAAACGTCTTACTGAGATTTTTAAAATCTGTTTGCATAAGGTCTGACAAATGCTGTTAACTTTTGACTGCAAGGTTGTGAGGTGGTAAATGACAGTGCAAAATTTCAAATGAACACAAATATTACAATTCCTGTAGGCTATTAATGACAAACATACAAACATAAACAAGTATTTACATATATACACAGTCAAGCCTTTTGCTTGAAATTGGTAAACACTAAAATACAGTTAGTGTCAGTCTTCAAATAAAAGCCTTCCTTCGTTACAGGTGAGCATGCCACATTTAACTATAAAATACATAATAAATGTAACTGTCTTAATTTCACACAGCATATAAGCAATTCTCCTGCATTTATGTGCAATGTTATTTTGGGTAAATTTCAAATACGTCGGGACGTTTCTTTGCCTTTTTTTAAAAAAAAAAAACCCCATTAGATTTAGATTTTACATTATTTTCATCTTTTGTGAGCTACTAGCTTTAAAATTCCAGCCAGCAGTTGTCTAACAATAAGCACAAAACTGACAAAGATACAGAATTTGTGGATATTTTTCAAGTGTAAAGTTTTTTGGGGTTTTTTCAGAGTAAAACAGCTGCCACTGTGTAAACCAAATAGAAACAAGAGAGAGAAATTTCTAGCAGAACCTATACTCAAAAACTATTTTAGTTGCACCAAAGATGCCAGCACAGACACCTGTCGTCTTAAGACAATGTCCTGAAAAAAAACAAACATTGTTATTAAATGGCTTATGTGCTCTTTAGGGCTCTTTTTTTGTCAAATGTTGATTTAGGTGCATGTAATAGCACCTTTTAAACTCAGAGCATCCGATATGAAGCTACTACATCCAAAGTCAACCTATAAGAGAGTCAGCTTCTAACCCCAGAAGGGTGTCCCTCTATATGCCGTTCCAGATGAATAGGGGCAGTTGTAATGGCAGATGCAGGAGTTTATGGTCATGACAGCATGTTTGCGCTGTCTTCCTCCAGGACAGCGGAAAGTGACCAGAGTCGTGCCAGTGTGGTAAGGAGTACAGCAACGCTTGTCCTTACAAGAGCCACAATAACGGGGCCTGTAGAACTGTGCACTATAGCAGCCCTGGTGGAAAAGCCTCACTGGAGTTGCTGACCTGTAGCTGGGTTGACATTTCCTCCTTGACCACTGGAATATAGATACGGGTTTGATTAGAGAATGATTTGACCTGTCAAAACCAAAGCCTAAGGTAGATCAGAGACTCACCTGTGGGTTTCTCTGGAGAACAGGCTGACAGGGTCGGATCGTACACAAGCGCATCTGCATCTCCAGACGACAGGCCGGGTTTTGATTGGACACCCGTGTGGATATCCCAGGCCCGCAGGTGTGCGAGCAAGCGCTCCACTCTGAGCTCTGGTCTATGCAGTTTAAACCGGGTCTGGTTTGGTATGCAGAGTCTGCAGGCATTGTCTGATCGCTTCCCGAAGCTGCCATCCCAAAACAATTTAATTAAACTTAAGCAACACTTCTACTTGTTACAAAACAAAACAGGTAACTTTGTAATTGCCACATACAGACTATTACAGACCCAATTAATTCATGTTTCATACTCAGTCATCACATTTAAAAAATGTATTTGTAATATCAATGGTTTAATTTGGTTTCGTATGCTTTTTTTGAGCTTTGGAACATTTGGTAGCCATTGACTTTGGGCATTATATGACCGACAGACTGCAATGGTTTGAGTTAAAAATCTTTATTTGTGTTCTACTGAAGAAAAAAAGTCGCCTAAATCTTGGATGCCCTGGGAGTAAGCAGATAAACTTTTTTTTTGGGTGAACTATCTCTTTAAGGGTTAAAATAACACGTACAATATTTTTTACAATAAGTCATGCAATGTGCATTTACAAATTACAGTATCAGTGTTGATTTCATGTTAAGTTTCAGTTTGAATATTAAAGAGATAGAAATATGAACAAAGGTCCTAAAGGTACAACATGATGGTGAGTGATTAATATGAGAAGTTTTATTTTTGGGTGAACTATCCTTTTAATTCTGTCAGATAACATTTTTTAGAGCTGGATAGATTTGTAATAAATCTAACAATCCAGAGGAAGAAATACCAAATACCTTCATTCTTACGGGATGAGAATCAGTCATTCATTGGCAGTGTTTTATGTACATGCAAACCCACTCTGAACAAAATGTACCATTCAATCTGATTTAACTCGGGTGTCATTGCTTTTAAACACCCTTGTGTCTGCTGTTCCACGCTTTCTGGCTTTTTGGAGTTTTAATTGTTGTACTACACAGACATGAGTCCTGTTATGAATCATGGAAAGTTGGCTTTGGGAAGAAGCTAGAGCCTGTGCTTTTGGGTTCCATCTTGGCAAGACATTTTCAATTAAAATGTTCAAAATCCCACAATGAAAACCTCAGACGAAAATGTAATAGAGAGCTCTCAGATAGGGATTTGAATAAGAAACATGTAAAAAGATTTATGCAAAACCCCAAAAGAAGAGAGACGGTTTTCATTCCAGCTCGTGAAATACTATTACATATAGTTGAGTCAGTTTTATGGCTCGATTAGTTTTCTGGACACTAAGACGGTCAATAAAGTACCTCTGTGAGCGTCCTGAAGCACTGTGTTGTCCATATTTTCACACACCCACTCTTTACAGCATTTTCCTGGTTGTTGAACTCTTCGAGGATGAGGGCAGTCTGGGGTGGGCAGGAGAACATCCTCACTGCAGCGGGGCACGCAGGTCACCCCTCCACCTGAACAGTGACACTGAAGAGCGCACGAGGGCTGAAATACCTGGCCTTCCTGATAGGAGACTCCATTGTGCTCACAGCCCAGCTCCTTCTGACCTAAAAACAAAGGTGCAGAAGATTATGATGACGCTATGTGCAATGCAGAAGGTCTAAATGTGGTGATTTTTTTATAAAGACTTACTGTGGAGGTTAGCTTTATATTTTATGTGCCCCCCGCTGTAAACAATATTGTCTTCAAAATCAATTAAGTGGTTTAATTTAGTATAACCTTAAAATTGTGTCGTTATGGATTAAGATGGGAAATAATTTGTAGCAATTATTTATTACTTAAAAAACTTTATTAATGTAACATAATAAGCCAAACTCTCAATCAAAAACTAAAATGCAATTTCATGTCATCATTTCAAGTAGCATTAATGATAAAAGATATATAATATGTATATATATTATATCAGTATGTACAGAATTTGTGTTTGATTTGTGATATAAATAAATCACATTCTCAAATTTTCAAAATAGCTGATAAAATGATTTTTAAAAAATCTAATTATTATAATAAATAACATTTATTATATTACACATATTTTGTGAGGAAATGAAATTGCATTTGAGATTTTGATTTATTAGCTGTCTTTAAATCTGGTAATGAAAATATTTTTTCATTATCAATTCAATGCAGCAAAGTCAAAATGATCAATTTCTTATTTATGTTATGTTAAGGTGTGTTAATGAAGAGCTAAGGGGTGGAGCTTATGGCTGTAATAGAGTTTTAGTGGTAATGCTGTGTGTATGGAGGTTGAAACTTACTGACACACTCTCCTGGCTCTTCAGGGAAGCTGGCACTATAGTCACACTGCAGGCCGCGCTGACTGTCACACGGATACAGCTCACTGCAGGCCTCACCCTGCTGCCGCGCACACACCTGACAGCACTGGCACCCATCAAGAACGAGAGGAACGCCTTCTGGGCAGGCTGGCACTGAGCTTTGGCACTGACAAGGGCCCCCACACTGCTGACAGCACACCTAAGACAGCACACAGGAAGAAGAGTTATATAATGCATGCGATCAGAGCAAAATCTGTACCATTTGAAAAACATGAAGATTCAATAGTCAAACATTATTGTAACATAACGTACGTCTTTCTCATTAATGCCCCAAATAATAGCACTGCTGGTTTTTAAAGCATGCAGCTTTGGTTAAAATTGATAATATGCATACGGAGAAGCAAAAGGAAAAATATTTTTTCCTCATGCGAATCACTTACGGTAAGTATTCCCAGGCTCTGAATACATAAAACATGCTTTCAATTATAGGCTAGCGTTACAGCCAACAAGCTTGAGATGACAATCTTACATTTGTACAGAACATTGAGACTCTTAATTAACCATTGATTCTCCATTACATTCCGATTACACTGTTTAATAAAGAGTTCTCACAGACAAGAAAACTTCCCACAAAAAGCCCCTGATAAAAACAACTAACCTCTCCCTCCTCTCAACTCTGAGCAAGACCAATTACAAAGTGACCAGATCAAATCTCACAGCTGTTATACATAAAACTGAACACAGAAGTCAGAAACATTCCCCTTGCATGCGAATAAAGTGCTTGATTCTCACCTGTGAGCCCAGGTAAAACAGAAGTGCCCACGCCATAAGGTTTTTTCTGTCTCTCTGTATGTTGTCCATCATGTTCTGCTATGTGTTCCACCACAATGAGATTTTCTACTTGTGTTACTGTTTTCTCACTGCCTGGCTCCGCGCACATGCACTTTTATAAAGTCCTCGCTCTGATGTCATAGCCTGACTGCAGGGTAAACAGTGGCTGGACCTGGATCAGAAATGTTTCAAATTCCACATCTCCATTGCCCATTTCCACAACCAGGAATTATTTTCTCCCTCTGCTCGCCTGCTCTGGCGTAAAGAGGTGAAACATGGACTTTTGGAAGAGAAGATGCATATTACGGCTCGCTCTTGACCACATCCAGGTTTTCTGTTTACGTCTAAAGTCTATTAGCTGTTATTTATTGAACTGCTACATCAAATATATTTGAACAATAAAACAGACCGATAAGCATGGTTGGAACTCTGGAGTATGATAATGCGCAATAGTTCAGTAAAGAAAAAAAAATGATATTGTATAGCTTGCATTGATACAACTTGTTGTATTTTTGATCAAGCAATGAAATCTTATAAATAATGTATATTCATTCATACTATCCTTTTTGCAGAGGTTTTTGCCTTTTAAATAATAGGGGAGTGTATGATTTTGGATGAAGCCTTGATTTCGATTTAAACAGACTGGTTGAGTAAATGATTCAGTGACTAACTTCTAAAGACTTCCTACCTAGCAGTACAACAATGTAATTTGTAGAAAGAGACGATGAAAATCCTTACTTCTACACTCACAGTTTGTCTGAAAAGTAATACAAACAGTAAAGCATTTCAATTAACTAAATTGTTAAATCGTTATTGCAGTTAAATAGAGAACTTGCTTACATTTAAACTGTGGGTGGCACTGAAGAAAAAAAGCTTCTCAGAGTGACATGATGCGTTTTTCACATCAAGTGCTCAGACAAAACAATCCTTTTGAAATGCAGGATGACCCACCGGGAATGACGGTTTAAAAATAGACCTAGACAGGAAAATCACTTTTACAAATACCACAGCTCTTGATAATTCAGCTGGAACACATGTGGCCTGCCAGATACAGCAAAAGTAGAGTGGATATTAGTGCTGTTTAAAACTTCTGTCCAGCCGCTCTTACATGTATTTTGACATCCTTTCCAAAAATCACAAAAGTTCGGAATGCACAATATCCCCCGTAAATGGAACAGCACACGCATCTCTTTAGGCAAAACACAGTAACAGTATTCATTGTCTTATTCCTGAATGATTTTTAATTCGGTGTAAAAGTGGAGAGGAATCAAAACATTATTATCCTATGAATGGCATTAAATAAACATTCATCAAAGTCCAGTGGAAACATGTTATAGGGTGTCAGGAATGTGTAAATTTGTTCTGGACGGATGATCCACAAAAAAAATATTGTTTAAATATTTAGAGATTAACAGAGCAAGAAAAACAGATGTGGGACAAAAGCGCCCTCTTTCATGTCTAAACTTCAGCCAGTTGTGGTTAAAAACAAGTCCAATAATGTCTCATGGAAAAGTCTTCGCTTAAAGTGAAGTACACGCACTGAACATCGCTCGCTGAGTGCCAAGGAACTGACTTAAGTTAACAGGAATACAGAATACTGGAAAGGCAGGCTCTGATTCATACACTGAACCAAGCCACGGGCAGGAGTGCTTTCATTTAACACCTGCTTTGGTACGGCAGAGAAAAACTCTGAATACTAAATGACAGTGAAGTTGAGCGATATGGCAAATCTAGCACGAATGTACATCAGCCTTAGCAGAATAACCTCTTTCGGTGTGGTGCTACTGGCTTCATTAAAGACATATTCTGCGGTCTGTAAACCTCTTTTTGGTATTGGAAATAGGTAGTCTTCGTGTTTACTCCTTAATTCGCGTCAATCCCTGTGTGCTGCACATGCGGTCTTCGGGGCTTTGGCTTAGGACTTTTCCAATTTCCTTTCTTTCTAGATTTTCAGTTACCGCACACCCTGTAATAAAGAAGAATCACTTAATGAATTGAAATGCTTGACCAGACAAACTGAACATAAATCTAACATTTCTTAGGCTTCGCCAGACAATTCCTTATTGTCTTGATGTTAAAAAGTCTTTGGTGTGCCTTTGAGGTTTGAAGAATTTGGCCCCTGCAATATGTGTCACAGTTAATCAGTTGGAGTCATTGCTAAACATTTGAAAACTGGAAATGTTTTTTTCTTTATATCCCTTGACAATATTACATTTCCTTTCATACGAATCTCAAATCTAACCTGACACTCAGACCTTGCGAACAAAAACTTCTGAATAATAGGGATAGTCTAGGCTATAGCCAGTCAGTCAGTGTTGCTAAAAACCCCAAGGCAGAGCAGAAATTGGTGCTGGCTTTGTTCGCCATCAAAATCGCCGCATGCAAAGTAAAACATTAAAGTTTCCGGGTTGCTTTTTTTTTCTTTTCATTAGAACAGGCCTCTTACACATTAATCGCAGCTGCAACCCAGATGTGCAGCAATGCAGATAAATCACTCTCTAAAAAGAAGAACCTGAATCTAACTAACTGTCTCTGAAGGGAGGAAACGATACCTACGTTCCAAGCATTCTGACTAGATGTGTGAAACTGCAAGAGTCGTAACAGGAAAGCCTTCGGTTTCTGATAAGAACACCTTTCTAGGCAGGGGTCACGGGATGACGTTTGAGAGGAAGCAAATCTGACAGTCACAGGAAAGATGTCAGACAACACACACAACCACATGCAGTAACGGCTTTATGGGAATAGCCCTGCAACCGCCTGGAAGGGAATATTAAAATATTTCAACTGAATCTGTGAAATCTTTCAGTGTAAACTTCAGAAGTCACGTTGAAATTTACAGTATGAAAGATGAAGCATTCTGCAGAACAGTGGTGTGCACAGTAGAAATCACGTCCTGGTGTACACAAAACTAGCTATTCATTGTATATACAAGCAGTTCATTGTGAAATTATATTCCACGCGTAGGATTGTGCTCCGGCGCAGATGAATCTAATGTTTTGAGCTGAATGTGTAGCTGTCAGTCAGAACACCGCTGGGAATCCTGTACTTAGTAAACATAGATCCTAAACTACATCTTACAACAGGCCTATTTAAACCAAATAGGGACGCTCACCAAATATTGTCAAATGAACAAGTAACAAGACTGCGACGCTTTGTTCTGAGTGACTGAGGAAAAAAGCATTACAGTAGGCTACTGTAAATCTAACGATTACACCTAACCATGCAAATGAGTATTTTTATACTTTGTTCTCAAACTATCAATGTTAACAATCAGCATTGTGTGACTATGAGTATATTGTGTATTAGCGTGTAGACTTCAATTTATGTACGGATCTCTATTTGTCACATCATTCAAATTTCATACTGAGAAATTCAGAAAGCAAATCGTTCCTTTAGAACAGATTGTCTTTAAAATACAAATCGTGCGCAGTCCCAGGCTGTCTATAATAAGACGCGCATTTAACACACTGAAATATCATTTCATTTCATTCACAATTACCATGCACAATCAAAATAGTTTTTTGACATTTAATTATTCCATCTGCTGTGAGAATAGGCTAACTAAACAATGTGGCAATCCTCAAATCCTTTAACTATAGCCTGCGTTTGCCGGGACAGCTTCTTTATGTTTAGAGACGCGGCTTGATGACGCAATGCTCACGAACGCGATTTCCCGCGAAAACCTAACGTTTAAATGAGAAAATATTATTTTAAGCAAACCGTTGTGAATGGGGCTAAAGTAAGGTGATAGATTTGAACACTGGCTGATTATATGCTTCACTGATTACAAACTTCACTGACATTCATCAAATGGAAAAAGCAGCTGAAATAATCTACAAAAATACTCAACAGACTTTAACTGAATTTGACATCGTTATGTATATGGTTCTTTATTAGCATCTGCGGAGAAACGTTTGCTACCTCGTGATGTACGTATAAACAGTACGCCAAATAAATAGGAAAACTTGTGGTATAGACGCGCAAAAATGTACTTTAGAGATGGGTAAAGTTGTTGGGTAGATGTACGTGAAAACTGCGTATCATATGCACGCCAAACACGTGCGTGTCCATTTTTGCGTATAAATACCAGTTTTCGTTTTTATTTGGCGCACTGTTCATATGCATTTTCACGAGACAGGCTGGAAAATGTTGCTTTTAGATTTTAAATAGTTTTTTAAGAACTTATCGCATAAAGCTTATTATATAGCATCATAAAAAATCCCCTGGACCCATAATTTCATGTTTTGACACATCCTAGTGCTTAAAGGTAAATTTAAAAAGTTCATACTGCCTTCCAATTAACACATTTTATCATATTAAATCACATTACACAAATCTTCCCCCCAAAACAGTTTAGAAAATGCGAATTAATTGAGTGATGCATCTATGCTAATACCAACACTAGATCAGTATCACTCATCTGACCAGGTTACTGGAAGCTGGATGTAAATACCCCCTATGAAAATATCCCCTTAGTCATAATAAGACTAAAATAACGACAGTTCTTTTCCATTACTAGAGGTCTTGCCCTAAAATAAGCAAGAACAAATAAATACAGGACAAGGGTTAGATTCACTGCAGTTGTTACTTCCTAACATGTGGCCAGCAGAGTCAAATTTTCTTATTTTTATCCAGTAGGAGATCTTGACTACCTCCAGCGACAGAATCTTTCTCTGACATAATGCGTAAGCCTCATTTGGTTTGGGCAAGAGTCCTGTCTGACAGCAGTTTGGAGTGATAACACAAGGTTGAGTTAAGAAGACTTAAAAGATGCATGAACAAACAGCGGTGCTCTATCCAGTTATACAGGGGCGTCCCGCAAGGAACCATAAATAAATGGTAAACGGAGAAAAAGAATGTTTTTACATCTGCTCAAAAGCTTTACATCTCTACCCATGTCTCAATAGCATAGAGCACACTGAGGGATTTATATAGAGCGGTGCTACCACATTCTTAAGGAGGGTTCCAGCAGACTGATGTATGACACATTTAATGGGATGTTTTTGCTGGTTGGGAAACAGAAAACGGCTCATGTGGCTTCGTGCAGGGTTAGAGTTTCCGGATTAGGCCAAGTTAAATAAGGGCTGTTGTTTAGGAACCGCTTTAACAGCAGGGGTTTAAAAAGAACTGTGTTAAAATGTAATGCTTTAGGCACGCAGTTATGTTGGAACTGTCTGATATTTAGCAAGTCATTTTGTGCGTGGTTTATGATGTGCTTTGTTCAAGTACAAACATCTGGCACAAAAAACTCTCAGCGGTGCGTTCAAATATTCGACGAAGATAAACGTCGCGAAAACATTCTTACTTTAAAGAGAGAGCGCGCTTAATGCATGCCATGTTGTGAACATGATACGGACATGTCAGCTTTTCGTAATAACATTATTATCGACCAATCATTTCCTAATCGCGTTATGCATATTTAGGCATACAGGCGACGCTATCCGAGTAAGGTCCGTCTCCACGACGCACAAGAACACAATTGTAACGTGATGCTGACATCTAGCGGCCAACTACTGTAAAAGCCACGCGGTTTTTACACGTCTCGCGGGCTCCTTTCAGCCCCGGGTCGGAGATGAATCATCCTTAACAACAAATGATAAGAACTGAAATGGAATTATTAAATGGTTATGAATCACTGCGGTCATTTTCAGAGAATCAAACTATGAGGAAACAGATTATTTAAAATTATTGTGCCGTTCAAGAACTAGCCTAATATTGTAATGCATTTAAGTTTGATGCAGTCACGCTTCATTTTATATATATATATATATATATATATATATATATATATATATATATATATATATATATATATATATATATATTTTTTTTTTTATTGTTGACAAAACTGCCATACACTCGAGCCGTAAGGATTTTCAACTTTTAGCATTATTTTCTTCTATTCACTTGTAGTTCCACCTGTCGAGCTTCACTCTTATATTGTCAGCTGATCACACGCCTGATTTCCCGAGCTGCTCGGCGGAAAGCTTGTTTGTTTCGATTCGTGACCGATTTTGCGAACAGGTTCAATCGATTCAATCAAAGGATCAAACGGCGATTCGACCACGCAACACGGCGTGTCAGCGTTTATCGCGGTTTTACGATTACGCAACGTTGCGTTTAAACGTTTAGTATGAGTTGTACGACCTACGACCCTTCTAAAAGTAACTCCCGGTCTAGTTACGCAACAGAAACTCAAACTCGCGGACTCTTCCGTGGTGTGTGATAAATTGACATAACCTAGCCGTAAGCCCAGCCTCATGAAACGCACGATTAGAACAAGAAACGCAGCCTGAACCTCTCTAAAGCGCGAATAGAGCGCTTCCGACACGCTCGCGAGCTTCAGTATGCCGCGTCGCGTCGGTACTAGTGTACATGTGGCGTTACCGCGCTTCTAAAAAGCTTCTAATAGGATTCCGGTTTAATCTCTTCGCTTGGCGCAGATCAGGGGCGCTTGTCAGTTTAGTTTGCTCGGTTATTGTTGTCACTCGGTCGTGTTCAGCCGCGTTTAGTTGGCTTATTGCACGCCGACGTTGTAGAGGCGGGGTTCATCGCTCATATTATCTGTTCATAAGGCGTGTTCTTTGTCCGCGCCGGGGTCGGGGTGTATAATAGTTCCGCGCATGGGGGAAGCAGAAGTTCGCCGCTCGAGCTGACAGGTTCCGAAGAGCGCGTGTCCAAGTTGTATCGCGACAGATTTACACGTCGAGTGAAGACAATGGCAGAACAGAATGGAAAACCAGCCTTTGATAAACCTAAGGTTAGTAGTGTCATTACCGACGTTATTCTTCACACAACGGCTGTGCATTCGGGGTTGAACGCTGCTTTAATAAACTGATAATACAGCGAAATCGGCACATGTTAAAACGCCACCGCTGTCATCACGAATGTGGATATATCATGAGGTCTAAAGCAAATGATGCTCGATGATGATGAGGAGGAGGACACTTCGTGTTAGGTCGTTTAAACGTTTTAAAGGTAAATAAGGGGGAAAAAATGAACACAATCATTAAATTATCGAAACAAAAAAAGACTGTCATAAACATCTGATGCATCAGAAGGAACATGCTGATTTATGGCAAAGGACAGAACTCTCCAGGATGATGTTCACACTTCTGGCCTGGTGGAGAGATGCACATAGAGAGCATTGTATCTGCCCTTTGGAGTTATTGTACTGAGAAAGCAGAAGTCAGCCTGAAGAACTGATACCAGAAACATGTCGATAAGCAAATAATATGTGGAAGTGTCAATAAACCATATAGGAGATTGTATTACACTGACCATGTGCAGCTGGAGGACCGACACCAGCATCTCTGAAAGCAGCATCCCAGACTATCCCTCATATAGGTTTTTTTTTTTATTAATGCAAATAATTACAATGTGAATCTACTGTCAGCATTATAGTATGAGAGGCTGTCCTGGGCAAGTACATAATTCTGTTTGGATTTCTTATTGTAAAAACACATTGAACTCCTGTTCAGTTTGTGTTTAATAGGGCTTTATTTTAACAAAGAGCTACAATCATTTTAATCAGTGGCTTATCATTCCTTGACAAAATCACACCCTTCGTAAAGCTTGCTTTTATCAGAAATTCAAGTGACACTTAACAGGCACTAAGTTCTATATTTTATCAGCCACCCAGGACTTTGTTCCACATCTAATGATTACTAAGTGATTATTCACAGTGAAACAATACAGAAAAAGTGCTTTATTCAGTACGTTCAGTGACATTTTATAGGATATAATCATTCGCATGTACACAAAAAGATAAGTTTAACAACAACACAGTATTTTCATAACAAACTCTACATCTTTCGAGAGTCATCTGAGTCCATAACGTGAGCGGTTGCAAGCAAGTCAGCTTTATAAATATTTAAGCGACACGCGGTCCGTGCATATTCAACCCTACCCTCTTACCAAGTGACATTAATATTAGACCAACTACAGTAGTCGTTTGCAATGCGCATTTGAACCCATTCAAGTATGAAGAGGGGGACATCTTGGGCGTGTACAGACAAGACACCTTCTTTCTTTTGAAATTTGAGCCCACACGATAGCAGGGAAAACAACCATGGTATGGCGTGCAAAGCATTGCTTATAATGCTTTTACAGCACAAATGCATGATTTTGGGAACTTTTACATTCAGTTGGTGTTTCAGTAATTTAACAGACTGCAAGAAGACCCATGCAGAGAGCGCTTGAAGAAAGTAGTCTCATTGGGCCCCATGCTCTGTTAACCTGATCCGAGAAACCGAGAGCTACTGAGAGACCAATGAATTAAAAGCACTAGAGGTGACATCATCCTTGTTTAGTTCAAAGACACCGTACCAAAAAAAATGGTTTTAATAATCCCGGTTTTAATTATTTAAGTATGTTTGATATAAAACGGTTTACGAGCAGATGTTTAAATCCAATTAGACTCTCAAGCCTCGCTTTAGTCTGGATTTTATTACGCATTTCACATTAGTTTTTTGTGCTGCAAAAGAGTGTAAAGAATAGTTTTATTGCCCTGCATCAACCCCGGTTTCCTTTACGTGCTTTGTGATTACGTAGATTTACCAGGAGCTTCAAATAAAGCCTTTACAAAGCGTGAGCATTTCCATGAAGGCATCGATATCATTTGATATAAAAGGCTGCTTGCACACCACATTTTCCTCTGGGGTTGGGGGAAGGGACTTAATACTCTGCAGTGTCCTTCCTCGTGTCCGACTGGCCCCTGGAGATCTCACTGCTTAATCAGTGTTGACTTCTTTCAATATCTGCTTCCTATCATGCTCGTAAGAGGCTGTTGTGTTTAAACGTGTCTTTATCTTCCGCGTTAGCTGTATACGAGAGCATAAAGGAAATACGATGCAGCGAACAGCTATTACATAGGTTGTTGTGCAGAACAGTTTGGTCAAAGATGCGACGCAGCTGTTTGCACACGTGTCCCCTTTTTTCTCTTGAGAGTTTCCTGTGAACTCCCTGTTTACCCAAAATTGATCTCTGGTTACACAAGAAAAAAAAATTTTCTCCTGGAACAGCATTGCACTTGGTATACTATTGTAATTAAATGCTGTGAACTTGCTTTAAGTCAATTTTTTTCACAACACGACTGATTTTACATCTTTTCACAAGATGTAAAATAAGCCTCTGATGTCTTCAGAGAGTGTATGTGAAGTTTTAACTCAAAATACCTCACAAATAATTCTTAGAAACTGTTAAAATTGCCACTTTTAGGGTATGAGATAAAAACACAGTTCTACCCCTGTAATGCTCCGGGGGAAAGAGGGCGAAGCTTCACCAGCTCACGCTCCGGGCTTGCTTTTGCAAATAATCACTCCATTATCAGTATAAGCCTGTTATCTTTACAGACAACACACTAGGCAAGTCAGTCGCCTTATTGTGCATAAAAATGCATTTTATAAATTTCACAGACGGGAGCGTGGCACGATAAAAATAACTGCATCGCATGCTATTTTAAACTTTATGAGACCCACTTGTGATTAAGAGCTGGACTAATTACAGCAATCAACTTCACATTGCTTTCATATGAAATATCAAAATAACAGCTTTTTCAATTAACGTGGCGAAGTGCCAGGAAGCTCTTTCAGAAGGATAGTTCTCCAGCAGCTACAAGCAAGAGAACATGAATGGCGGGCCACAGCTTCTCACACTCAGGGTTATTAGGGCAGAGAGCGTTACAATGGGCAAGCTAGTTGTGTTGCCACACAACAGTATTAAATACCTTATAAAATAGATTTTTGCATAATATGTCCCCTTTAAGAATTCCCTTTTACCAGCTTGTCATTTAGCGTTTGCATTTAGCGTTTAGCGTAGCATTTGCGTTGTGCAATCGTATTGTTTTGACTATGAATGGGTTGTTTTACTCACATTGTGAAAGATTGTGCCGTTTCCCACCATATCTTTACCAAAAATATTTTAATTAAAAGCACGTTAAGCTATCGCCAGTCTTGATGATACTCTTGCATCAACAAACCAAATTCTCAGCAGGATTACAGTGAACAACTGCTGCTGATGAGATATAGTTTGCGTTTTTGCATTCTCACACTGAAATAGAGTGCTGCTGAGACGACACACTTTTTTTAAACTCACGAATTCTACTTTCATGTCAGAAGCATGCAACCACTTCAAAAATAATCCAATGAAACCAAACCAAATAATGACTTTCAGTCAAACACAATAAAAAAGTCATGAATCAGACACGCTAGCATCTTTCTGTGCATTTTTTTAATTTCAGCGGAGAACTTTATACTATTAAGAGCAGTTGACACCACATGGAGGTCAAGACTTAATTGGTTTCTCTTTATGGTTTGTAAAGTGGAGTCACAATTTAATTTGGTCATCTGTCAGGAGAACTCTCAGTACGTCGCAGTAGATTGGAGCCATTACATTCACTTCTCTCACAGCTCTCCCTGGCATCTCTGGCCTTTCCACTGAACTTATTTCACCCAGTCGTGCGTTTCACATTCTTCCTCGCTTCACGAGGAGCATTTCACAGCTGCGCAGGAAGGAGACTCTACTAGCCATCTGCATACGACAAACTGAAAGCTGAGCTCAAAGTTTTGATGGATGTGCTTCTGCTCTGTGGCATCAACAAGTCTCTGTCAGCATTGGTCACATGGTTCAGTGGTGGGAAAATGTGGCCGTTGGATTTTATTCCTGTTCTTTTATCTTTTGCAGATTGAACTACACGTGCATCTTGATGGTGCCATTCGAATAAAGACCATTGTAGAAGTTGCAAAGTAAGTGACGCATTCCAATTACATACTGTGATAAATACCCTGAAAACCTTTCATTTAAATGTCCTTCCTAGTGACTCAGAAGCTCCTTAAAGGAAGAGTTCATCAGAAATATTATTTTAATAATTATTTATATAATTAGTAATTATATTAATGAGTAGTCATGTATAATAATATTGACTGTATTAATTATTATTTACTTCTTAAATGCATTTTTATGGTACATTTTGAGCGATCTGAGGCCAAAGTAACACTCCCAAATTTAAGTCAATATTAAATGGTAATTTCACCTTCGCAGCTCTAACATCAAATATGGACTACTTGCAATGATTTTATAGATTTATACAATGATTCATTTTGAATCTGCATTTGGATGAGAATTTAAAAAATATATAATGAACCAACAGCATTGTTTTTTCCTTGGTAAACAGACACAATATATTTCTAGGCAATCTTGTGGTCTTTCCATTGTACTTTCAAACTCTAACCAGTGACCTCTGGTGTACCTGTGTCTCAGGCGGCGGGGAATCACTCTACCTGCGATCGGCGAGGATGAAATGAGAAACCTGGTCATAATGCATAAGCCGGCCACACTCACAGAATTCCTTGGCAAGTTCAGTCACTACATGCATGCCATTGCGTAAGTAGTTGTGCCGAGAAAAGATCTGCTGGCTCTAAATAAGTTGTGTTGCTCATTTGCTTGAAGATTGCATGGAAGCCTTCATTTAAACTGCTTGCATCATTTGTTTTTTTTTTTAGCAACAACAGTTACATTTTAGTTTCTCAGACTACTCTGCACTATGGTTTCTGTCCAGCAATTTTACATTTTGGCAAATTTGTGCGATTTATTTTTTTTGTTCAATTTGCGACTGACTATTAGATTTATGCTTATTGTTTGTTTTTATAATAATCGTTTGTTTTTCAAATAACATTGTAGGAATTCATACCAAATCACACAAAAATTCTTATGATATCAAGTTTGGGTTCTCTTTTTTAGACATTTTGGAAGTTAGAGTAAAAAAGTACAAAAGTTGTCGCTGGTGCGATAGCCTTCAAATATTTCATGTTAAAGTGTACCATTTAGGGACTAATATGTACAATTAAGGACCTGATTTGTACCAATTGGGGATAAATGAGTTACAAACTATATATTTTGCAATATATATATATATATATATATATATATATATATATATATATATATATATATATATATACTGCCCAGTTACAGCTTTTGTACTTCATATTTTTTAGATCTCTTTTCAGTTTCCTCATGAATAAGATGATTTTAATCTAGGCCACCCTATGCTTTTGCACCCACATGGAAGTAAAGCAATTCTATCAATGTTAACTCAATTACCAGCACATATCTGAAGTGGTTAATAAGTAAGAGGTCCTCACCATATCGCTCGTGGTGGATACGCCCTCAAGGGCATGATATCCTTTCTGATGTCCTGCAGACATCTTTACATGCAGCTCATGTCACACCTTCGCGACGTGTCGCTATAGCAACGGACATATAACCTCTGTACAGGCTTTTCTGTTGCCCTTACAGGCAGTAAACAAGAGTCAGATAATGAGACAGTTTCTACACGTTTCCCCTCAGATTCACAAACGTGAGAGATAGATGCTTTGACACGAAGTCCTGAAAAGCAGTGCAGCCGGTAGTTTTGTGGGCCGGCAGCTGACATGCTTCATTGAAAATGAACCTTGTTTACAGCATGCGCCTCCCCCACAACAACACGGGGAACTCGCTAGCTGTTTTTGGCCTCCACTGGGCTCTTTATTGTCCAGTGCTGTGGACAGGCTCAATGCATGTCATGTGGTGTAACCTGAAAAATATGCTTTGTCGTTGCATTTAAAAAGCCTTTTTATTTAGCACTTTGGCACGATGTGACTCATAGAGGGAATTTTAAAAAAATGTGCAAGTGATCTCTTTGAAATAAGTATCATAGCATAAGTGTTACTGATTTGCAAAAATGATTATGGCCTTTGGTATCTTGCTCCAGTTGTGGGTGTTCTTGGAACAAGCGCATGTTATGCAATAAAGAAAGAATTTATGAGTGTTGAAGTGAAAGTCTAGTTCATTCAGTTAATTCAGTCATTCACATAATATCTCTCTGAAGCATGTGCTATCTTTGTCCATAAATGTAGAAGTCATGAATGCTATAATTTTATGACATCACAAAACAACTTCAATTTATTTGAGTATTCTTAGATGATGTTTTTTGATGATGCTTGATGCTTTGGACCACTCTTACAACATACAAACACAAACACACACACACACACACACGTAATGTCTCATCTGGAACACAAAAGCACAGGTTATACACTATATTGACGTGTATGTGAACCATACATCAATCGAAAGCTTATTTATTTAGCTTTTAGATGATAGCCCAAATCTTAATTTCAACATGAATTTACTTTTTACGTTAAGTACATAATTTAGAAAGTAAATTCAAACACACAAATACATACATATGTATGTATGTGTGTGTGTGTGTGTGTGTGTGTGTTTCTTAAAGACTGAAGGTCTTGATGGTGGCCGGGGTCTATTAGGGTAGGGGGTAGTGGGTGAGGCTGTCATGGTGTTTTATCTGTTTCATGTTTCATCTGCAGAGGGGACAGGGAGGCCATCAAGAGAATAGCTTATGAGTTTGTAGAGACAAAGGCCAAAGAGGGAGTGATCTATGCTGAAGCCAGATACAGCCCTCATCTGCTTGCCAACAAGGGAGTGGAACCTCTTCCTTGGGATCAAAAACCGTATGTGTACCATATTTGCTCGAATCAAAATCTGCTTCATGGAATGAATTATCTGTTGTCCTTATGTTACAACAGTCTTGCTGGTTTACATTTTCTCTTGCGCAATTACCCCGTTCTGTTCTCGTTTTTGTTCTTGCCCGTCCTCCCCTCTTCCTCCCAGAGGAGACATCACTCCTGATGATGTGGTGAGCCTGGTGAACCAGGGGTTCAATGAGGGAGAAAAGGCCTTCAAAACCAAAGTCAGGTCCATTCTGTGCTGCATGCGTCACATGCCAAGTAATACACTTTCATCTCTGCTCCACCCACTCACCCCCACCCAGTGTGCTGTGTTTTTAAGAGGCAACACCTCACTGTCATCTTTCATTAAAAATCCATTCTTGTTTAATTATCACAGCACTGGCCAAACCCCCTGCAGATTGGCTTAGCATTTTTTGTTCTTATTTTAAATTCAGTCAAGATGGACTGTTTGGAAATGCTGCAGTGAATTTGGAAGCCTCTGTGATTCGTGTGTAATGTGTAAACAGAGACCCATGTAACCTGTCACTTACATTTTAATTAATTAATCTTACTGAACCAAACATTTGGATTGTGAGGAGTTAACAGTTGTCCATTCAGAAAGTTTCAATCTTTCATACTGAAAAAACTAAACAAAACAAAGCCACGTAACATGTATAATATTTTTGAACATATCACTGATTTTCGGTATTTTATCAAAAAAACAATCAGAAGTGTCAGATATTTACGTTGTCTAACAGCTGAATGAAGCTTTTCTTTGGTGTACGGTTTGTTGGGTCAATATTTGGCCGAAATATTTGAAATCTAAAAAGAAATCTAAATACTGAGAAAAGCACCTTTAAAGTTGTCCAATTTAAAATCGATTTTTGGCATAAAAGAAAAAAACTGTAATTTTGACCCATGCAATGTATTTTTAGCTATTTATTTTAGCTAGACTTATGGTTTTGTGGTCCGGGGTCACATGTATATTATTCAAATTTCAACACTATAATATTAAATCATATTTCACAATACTATAGATGAATACTATAAGCTATAGATTTATATAGAAAAATGGAATGTGTAATATTCTAAATCATATTACAGAATAACGGCCACATCCTGCAATTATTGGCTTATATGTGCAACATATATCATATGAGGAAAGTATAATACACTCATAATTTAATTTAATTACATTCTAATGCTTATTTTTGCTGTAGATTGGTCTATGGACATAGTTGAGCTATGTAAAAAGTATCGTAAAGATGGAGTTGTGGCAATAGACCTAGCAGGGGATGAGTCTATGAACTGTGAGTCATACCCAGGACACAAGAGAGCATTTGAGGTAAGAAAACACACACACACACAGACTTTATGAGCTGCGCTTGCAAAATGCTTTCAGCATGGTAAACCAGAAGAACATCTCTGGCTGCATTTTTCTCTGTGGATCATTTTAGGCCTGTAACAGGATTCACAGAATTTGACAGAACACGCGCGTATGTCTAACCGTATGTCTTATCAGCATAATGTGTTGACAAGATCTTTTCCCCTCATTTCCCTTACAATGAGTCACTTTGTCTATTAGTGCTTTACACATACAAGTAAATTCCAGTATTCAAAACTTTAAGAGATTTAACTCTGCTTTGTGTAATCTTGTACAATCTCTAATTTAAATAACACAGACACGGAGACATCTGTTTATACTATTTAGCGTGCTAAGAGCCGGAGCTGCAATGTTCCCGGGAGCAAAGCAAGTTCCCTGTCATCCTGTGATCTAAACAGAATCTTACAAACACAGTGTTTGAAAGCAGTATCTTTTGTATATAACGAGGCAAGCATAATACAATACATGCTACAGATGCTGTTTGGATACGGCTAGGTGCTTTTTTGCGGATGTCATTGGCAGCGTCGCAGCTGAGGGTTCGCTTTTTTTTTTTTTTTTTTTTTTTTTGACAGGAAGCCGTCAGAAGTGAAATTCACAGAACAGTGCATGCAGGAGAAGTGGGCCCTGCTAGTGTGGTGAAGGAGGTACGAGTTTCCTCTTTTTCTCAGCGTTTATTATCACGCATTCAGCGAGAACACAGATGTACAGATGGAAATTGTGTAACACTGTCTGTTTTTAACTAGAAAAAAAGCCTGTATAGTACATTTCCTTCCCAAGTACTAAATCATAAAAGGCACACATGTCAGAAAACACCACAACCGCTCAGCTCGTTTTTCAAAATGTCACTCCGCAAGAGAAAACACCCTCGGATCCGAAACTGTGTGCCAACTCTTTCCATAACGTTCCCTCCCTTCTCAGGCTGTGGAGGTTCTGAAAGCAGAACGCATTGGACATGGATACCACACGCTTGAAGATCAAGCCCTGTATAAACGACTGCTCCAACAGAACATGCATTTTGAGGTAAAACGGGACAGCAGCTTCCTGACAGTCACAGACGTCACTCTGAGATAAACACCCACATACATTTACATCATTAGATAAAAACACCATTATCGTGGATAATGCACCATTATCTGCATGTTGCACCAGACCTTTTTATTGGTCAAAGTGCTCACATGCAGGGTATTAGGGTCAGTAACAAAGTAGCAGCTGAAAACAGAACTAATTTCACTCATCTGAGCTATTTTAATGACTTTTGTTATTAACTTTTAACGTTTTAACATTATCTTTGAAAGAAAATTGTCGCAGATAACCAGACCTCCTTGCATATAATGAGCACGTACTTATATGTTTTTTTACGTAACAGCACGTGGTTTCATCATATGTGTAATTCGTGGTTTGAAAAGTGTGCGTCAGATTAATAAAACACATATGATTTGTTTTAATGAGACGGAAACAGGACCGAGCGGAAGATTTCCTGAAACATAATCTCATGCTGCCCTCTGGTGGACAGTTTTAAACATATGTTTATAAACGTCTCGCTGGACAGTCCCTCACTTTGCTAATATTTATATTTTCACTAAAGGGGGTTATTAATCTGCCCAGTGTTTATTGTCACCGTGTGTTGTCTTTCTCTAGGTATGTCCTGTCTCTAGCAGAGTGACAGGAGCCTGTGACCCAGACTTCACTAAACATCCTCTCATCACGTAAGAATAGGTTTATTTACTTTACCGTTTACATTTTAATGTATGTTTCCGGTCAAACTATGAACGATTTGATGGTGTATGTTATTCCACTAAAACTAGCTATAATAAGTTAGAATTATGTTATTGTTAACAGCTAGCCGAGTAGCTAGCTATTTTAGCTCTGCTTTAGCAAACGTCCATTCGGTCTGACTTGGGTTGCAGTTCACCATCTAATTTGTTCGTGAAGAATAAAATAATGTACTAGTGCGCATTCTTCCTCAAAGTCTATCACATTGTAGAATAAAATGGACAGTTCACATTCACAATCCTGCACTTAATGAGATAGCTCACCCTAAAATGAAAATTACCTCATGATTTACTCACCCATCATGATATGGCTTGAAGTGGATCAAAAAGAGTTTAGCAAAGTTGGCTTAAGACAAGAACACATTTTGGTTTTAGGTTTTAACTTTGATGTAAGGTTTTGATCCACATGTTGATTAGTATAGTTCAAGTTTGAAAAGTCTGTGCGTTTCAGATTAAAAAAGGACAACGCTAACTACTCCTTAAATACGGATGATCCTACCATCTTCAACTCCACCTTGAACTCAGACTACCAGGTGGTGCAGAAATACATGGATTTCACTGAAGAGGACTTCAAGAGACTGGTGAGACATATTTTGCCAAAACAAGCTGTCTAGTGGACTCTGGTCAAGGCAACAGTGACTTGAATGATCTCGTCTGCTTTTGTTTTCACAGAATATAAATGCAGCCAAGTCCTGCTTTCTTCCTAAGACGGAGAAAAAGAAGCTTCTTGAACAACTCTATGAGGCTTATGGCATGCTGGAAAAAACTGGCTTTTGAGCTCAGTGCTATTATAAACACGTTTGCAGCGAGCAGAGCCTTTCAGGACATTTGCCTTCTCACACGATTGTGGCTCCTTATTCCTTAAAAACTGGAGAACTCATACGCGCATCTCCCAGTGAAATTATTTACACAAAACAATAGACCACAGTCAACATCTTGTTCATTAAAATAATTGTTACACATGTAATTCATATTTCATTAACCACTATTATAGCATACTGGTTTTGACCAAATGCTGTTGCCTTTAATCTACATAAACAGTTTAACAAGCATTGTTATATCAAGTTATATCAATAGCCTAAACATGAAATATTGGTCTTATTTCATATTTACTCAAGTCTAAGTCACTATAATTTCCATCTTCTCAATATACGCACAGAACATGACCATAATGAAATTTTTTTATATGAAGCATGTTAAGCTGTATAATGTAAAAGGTGCTGTGAGAATGAAGTTAAATAATACCTCTACAATTTTACAATAGCAATACAAAAAAGAAAATGATAAATCCAAAACATTATGCCAGAATATGATCTTATATCTGGTGCTTATCTAATGTATATTGTATACAAACCTTTAGGTAAGCGTTTATTATTAAATATATTAAAAGGTTATTATTAGATGTTTGATGATGAAATGCTGTGCAAAACCCCTTTAAGTTTTGTCCTTCCTTTGTTCTAACGCCAGAGGGCATTTACCAAAAGACGGATCATATAACTCAGGTTTGAAGTTAATCAGCCTAGTGAAAAATAATTACATTTTGTGTAAAAAAACAAAACAGGAACATATGGACTATATATATGCTGCGGGAAGGAAGGGACTGAGAGCTTGTCACTCTGTAAACGATCAATACAAATACTTTCGCATTTGAATGGTTGTGTGATTCTTGGCCTGTTTATGACCAAAAAAATTGGTAAATTGTGGCACTCTGTAGCCTGATGTTTACAAATTTTCTCTGTTGTTCACTATATATATATATCTCTCAGTCAGTTGATTCACATGACCTAACTGAAAATAGTGACGTTATAATTAATCTTGGGTATCATACAAATAAAACTGACACCATCTTGCATCCGAATTATTATAGTTAAAAAAAAATTACCTCAGAGGACTTTAATAAAGTTGTTATTGTAATAAAAATGTTATTGTAGTTCGTCTTTGTACTAAGTTGCATGTTTTGTACATTTTAAAGTTCACATATTTGGTGAGTATTATTACATAAATAATGTTCATTTTTCCCTTACTTGTATAACAATTTCTATAAATTTGAGAAATGGAAAGCCAAATGCAAATATACTTTTCCTTCAAATACAACCAAATCTCAATTTCTTCAAAAGAAAGAAAAAAAAAAAAAAAAATCAATAAATAAAAGCAATAAAGACACCGAAAGCAATAAGGTCATTCCTGTTTATTTTGAGGTACTTACATTTATAGGTCACAATATAAATGCAATGTGTTTTAACAAGTGTTTCTGAGAGTCTTGACAAAAACCACAAAACAGTGCCAGGAGCAGAAAGCAGTAACTCAGATACTACATAAATATAGTTAATTATGTTACATTTGTGTTACAGTATATAATGAAGTATAGAAACAAACCTCTTCTGACCTCAGGCAATATTTGGGAATTCTGTTCTATAATCAGACCACCTTCAACTGTAGTGATCATTGTTTAAAAAAAAGAAGAAAAAATTAAAAGTGAGCCATCCATGTCATAGGCTGTAACAAAAAGGCTATATTTGGTACTTTAGAGTTTACAGTAGCTCTGAGTATTTGTTTTAACAGTAACTCAACTCAAGATTGAACCGTTTAGTTTAAGTTTAGGATGGAAAAATATCAAAACGCCTGTGCTTCTGTTCGACCTCTGTTAGAAAAAACAAACTTCCCTTACTCAGCGCTGTGAATGAATACAGTCCTCGACAGATTTGTCCCATTTAGTGGTGTTTGCAAAGGCAGTGTCTTCTCCATCTGTCTCTTAGGCACTCAACAGCATGCAATGGGTGGATGTCCACCTTAATGGCAGTCTATGAGAGGAGCTCTTCACCGCTGCCCGATGAGCAAAGATGAGGAGAATTTTGATGAGAAAAGGAGAGAACTCCTCGGCTTTTCTCTCTCCTCCGGGTCATTCTTCGTCTTTATGACGGTCCCTCTGTCCCCTGTTTATCCTGGCTCCCGGATGCCTCTGCTTCTGGGGCTGGAGAACCAGAAGCATCTCCCTCTACGAGACACAGATGTGACAAACCTTTTTGCTACAACACTGCACGCCCAGTATATTCTCCAGCTAAACATTTTTAACAAGGACCTTGTGGTCATGGGAAAGTCTCAGGTTATTTCAGAGATAAAATAGTGCCAAGAATGTGAACTAAGGAAACTGGGTCAAATAGAGACAGATGCTGCTCTTATTTCAGTAGGAAAGAGTTGAAGTTTCCCATACGAATAGGAAACGGTCAAGGAAGCAGTTATTGTTGAGAGGGCAGATAATAAATCTTTGTCATTGGTGACGGACTCCATTCAACCTCCCCAAACCTATTCACGCTTAATCTGGACACTGTGACCCTGCAGAGCTGTGTCCTGGATAAAGTATTGGACGTTTTATATAGGAGAAGAAAGGCCAGTGAAAGCCTCTTTTGTGAATGGCACTTGTAATGCGTTCATGTATCACAGTCTTACCGTATTCACAAAACATTCATTACGGGGGTCAAAATGATACAATGTTGCATAATAAATATGCCCTGATAGACCACTGGCAGTCAGGAGACATTAGTGCTCTTCAAGTGATGAAAGAGCAGATAGTTGTGCAGAATACAAGTAAATTACTGCTGTGAGAATACCAAAAACATACAGTAGGAAATACCACTGCATAGGCCTAGTGTTTTTCTACGTTTTAGAAGTTCAGCATTACAGCCACTAACCTTTAAATCTGGCTTGTTTACATGACGTATCTTTTCAGTGTAAAAAAATGACAGATGATCTAACAGATAAAAGAGGACCAATCACAACTCTTTATGCAAATAATTGACAAATGACAAACATCTGAATAAGATGAAGTAGGAGAAGATGAGAGGTTTCAAGAGTGAGAAAAAGAGGGTGGGGAAAAAAATTTGACGAGGAGGATGAAGAAGCAGTAATGGTAAGAAAAGGAGTTTTAGGAAGTAGAAGCAGAGAAGAAGAAAAGAGGAAGAAAGAATGAGGTTTAGTAGTTAAGTAAGAGAAGGAGAAGAAGAAGTAGTATGAGAATGAGGTTTAGTAAGAAGAGGGGAAGAAGAAGAACGAGAAATAGGTTTAGACGTGGAGGAGAAGAAAAAGAAGAAGCGGTAAGTAGCAAAGGAAGGAGGTTTAGGAAGAGGAGTGGAAGAAGAAGAAAAAAAGGAGGAGGAGGAGGAGAAGAAATGAAGAGAAATGAGTGGGAGGAGAATAGAGTGAAAGTAAATGGAGACAGGAGAATGAGAAGAAGAGAATGAGACCAAAGAGTGAGAAAAAGGAGGAAGACATATAAAAAGCAAGAAAGAGAGGAAGAGGAGATGGACGAAGAAGAAGAACTCTGAATGAGGAGGGGAAGAGAATGTTGGAGGAATATAAATACAGCCGCTGCCTCACAAGAAGAAGAAGAAGAAGAAGTGAAGCAGTGTGACGCACCTGCAGCTTTCAGGTCCATCTGAGCCATGTCTTTGGTTAGATCACCGGTCCCCACCGCTACTGACTCTCCTTTAATGTCTGGCACTGCATTCCTGCGACCGGTACGATCACAGTTTATGAAGTCTGAATATGACGTCTCAACGTCCATCATCTGCTCACAAACTGCCCTCTCATTACACCTGAAAAAAACAAACGACAAAACATTTCAGACGTTAAGAAAAGCAAGCAAGCCAACAGTTGGGACTAAAATCTCTTTTGAGTAACTCTATTTAATGAGCTCTGAAAAGGAAATTCCTAACACACAGAAAACCTGTGAATCTCTCCGTTCAGTAATGCCCATGACAGAACACGCCGGCTGATGAATTGGAGTAATTATTACTTCAGGGGCTCTATTTCAACGCTAAAGTTAATAGATTCAGCCGCTGAACTCATTTCATGGCCTAATTATATAAGAGAGCCAAAAGCATTCATCCAACCCTAGATGCATTCGTCATTCTTTTCATGCTTGTTTACACTCAAGAGTTTCTTATGAGTATCAGTGCAAGCTTGCAGATGGAGCCTTACTGGCACGCAAACAAGAGATAAAAACCCAAAGCCATCGATTAGACACATTTTGGAGCTCATCAAACCGCTTTCAGGAAGGAGAGTCATGGGTGGTATTATGCTGAGAGAGGAAAACTCCCAGAGAAAGTATCCAAAACGCATTAGCTGCTCGCTCGCTAAGTGTCCCCTAAGTCAACATGAAAACCCCATTTACTGCGGGCCGTAACACGTTCATATTGCTCCTTACACCATAATATCCTAATTACTTTTTAAATAAATATATTTAAAAGTATAGCAATAATTTAGAATAACCAGTTTCTGTTTGCATGTTTTAAAATGTCATTTATTCCAGTAATGCAAGCGAAACTTTTCAGGCAGACGTCACACCATTCATCCTTTCAATTTTTTCTTTGGTGGGCAAAAAAAACATTTCTTCCTATCGTCTGTGTTGATTTAAAATAAATGAATTTTTAAATACAAAAAATATTACAAACTTAAAAAGATCCCAAACTTTTGAACAGTAGTAACTATATAAAAAAATTATAATATTAAAAATAGTGTTGTCAAATGATTAATTGCAATCAAAATAAAACATTTATATAGATATACATTTATATATCTGTATATAGACATAAATATATATATAGTTCACACAAAATTGATTTTGGATGTGATTAATCATGATTAATAATTTAACAGCACTAACATAATTCTTAGTTCTATTTTAGTATGTACTACTTTACTATGTAGTCTTTTATAAATAAAATAAAATAAATAATAATAAAATCAGTTTATTCTATCTCTGAAATGTATTTCCTTTTTCATTTCATATCACCAAATCAATTAAATCGTTTCATGATGGATAAAATCAAGTTCCTTTTACAGCGTATTTTATTTTGCTAAGAGATGCATCACATTGGGTTGCAAGTACAAATGCTGACTTGGTTGTTAGTCAAAAATGGCACTCTGAATCTGTTCAGCTGGCCCGTCTGAAGAGAAGAAGAGGTATTCCAGAGGAATGCGAGAGGCAAAGAAAGACGGCAAACACAAATAAATGTGATGCTATGTGTTGGAAGCCGAAGGGGAGGTAGTGAGCGAGAAAATTAGAGGGTATAAATCATAGTGCTGGTCTTCACTGCTCATCCCTGCTTCCCCTCGAATCACCTCTCTCCTTCCCTGCATTTCTCTTTTCCCTTTCTAACCCTTTCTTTTTATAGTTCTCTCTCCCTTTCTATTATTTTCGTACGCCCCAGTAGTGCTAAACAGATCAGGGGTGTAAGAACAATTTGGAAAAGTGGG